>NC_133335.1:33695291-33995291 GCF_042186555.1 Aquarana catesbeiana | reverse complement strand
TACAAGAAGTCCACAGTCCGGCATCATAACCAGTGCGCTACGCATGAGCACTGACAGGTGAACCATGCAAATGCAGAACCAGGAAGCTAAAGAATAACTAAAAATCATTCATCCATTTATCCATCCTTATTCCACGGAGTACTCCAAAGAGATCTGTTTTCACGTGTGGGTGTTACAGCCACAGACCAAATTTGGTCTAAATGATTTTTCTATCAGAGGAATCCAGTGCGTCTGATGGATTTAACAGGGGAGTGGAAAAAAACTTGCAAAGTACAAGTAAGCACAGGTCACCATAGACACACCCAGTGGCCCTGAAATGTACAGCCCCTTGTAAATTGGAGAAACCAGAAACATCAGTGACACCAATATAAAAATACAAATGTCAAAAACTGGTTCAATAAAGCTAGTGTTAAGACACGCAGTAGGAAAAAAATCCCCAACACACAGCATCACTCTGCCACATACATTAACAAAGTTGAGTCTGTAGAGACAGGGTCAAGTTATTCCCCAGTAAATCCATAACAAATGTCCAGCCATACTGGGGTTGATTTTCTAAAACCGGAAAGTGCAAAATCTGGTGTAGCTCTGCATGGTAACCAATCAGCTTCTAACTTCAGCTTGTTCAATTAAGCTTTGACAAAAAACCTGGTAGCTGATTGGTTTCTATGCAGAGTTGCACCAGATTTTGCACTCTCCAGTTTTAGTAAATCAAACCACCCCCGGTCTGACTGAATAGTGTAAACTGGAGTGCAAACATCAGTCAATACTGATTGAAAGCCTGACACAGATGAAACATCGATATAGAAAATTAACTGGGAACCCAAGCTGATCTGAATAAACGAATAGCTATTTAGGTTATCAAGCATGGATCTACTAGTACTTGCTGGCTGTCTGGAGAGAATTTTGCACAAATCTACCAACAGCTGTTGATTTTCCAAATTAATAGAGAACAGCAGAGCTGAAGAAGACACATCCACTCTCCTGAAGACACTAGAAAAAAAATTAGGGCATGATGTTGTGGGCAGAGTTATTCTGTGCAATCCAACTGCTTTTTTATTACCAGTGTCCATTTCTCCTGAAGGCAGCATTATAACTTGACAACCTAAGTATTTTAGGAATTCATGTGTCCCTTAATGGATAGGTAAAAAGTATTTTTTACTAATCCCTTTATATCAAAGTAAAGATTTTATTATGCCTGGCAAACTGACATTACAGCGCACTATATCATAGGTTTTAAAAGTTAACTTTATTCCTCCAAGTTCAACAAAAGGGATTTGGTAGACTTAAGGTCAGTTAAACCTTTAAAGTGTAACTTTGTTTTCGTGTGTACTGACCAAACGCAAGAAACACAATTTCCTGCTTGTGTGATTCGTTCACCAATTTTCCCAGAAGTCTGCCTAAGATACAAGTCAGATTTTAGGCATCCCCTGCAACAAAAATGTAATTTTTGGTGAGATTCTCCCAATAGAAAATAACATCTAAAGGGATGAAGGTCCAGCAGATTTCCTCATTAGTGCTGTGCAGGTGCCCAGCAGATAATTATCAAACCACTCCCATTAGATCCACTCAACACAGAGGAACATACACGGACTTCAGAATAACAAAAGGTCTGCAACAAAGGTTGTTATAATCCTTGCAATGTACATAGATCACCCAGAGGGGAATTTTTTTTCTCAACAAAAGTGGAGTTACGCTTTAAGTAAGGGCAACATACTCTCATCCCCACATGTAAGCTGCTACTTACAGTGCACTCTACACTAACTTGGACTAGAGATACAAAAACATAATCAGTGTTCTGATTGTTCTGGAAAAACCCCACAGGCTGGTTGTACACAAGTCGATCAATAGATTGTATGTACAAAATAAAACAGAAAGCTTGGTACTTCAACCATGCAGGGTCATGAATTGTACACTATACACGAGTTGTTACTAACCTCTAACCTGCTCGATAGATTCAGGACTTGATGAGATAGGAGATATTGTTGGCATCTTGTATGGGGTCTTGTCCAATTTGCTGGAAACCATACTATCCTCAGGTTTCTGATTTTTTCTAATTAGATTCTCAGGTTTCTGTGGTATTTCTATTGACACCTTTTTCTTAATTGATTGGAATTCATACTATGAACATAAAATCGCATTTAAATATGTGTTGTTCTATAATAGTAATGTCATTTTACAAATCATATATGGAACAACCAAGCTTAAAGAAAAGAAAGTACAGACATTTTCCATAACCATGTTGATTATAAACCTGCCTTGGAAGGAAATATTATTGGGGCATAATATTAAACATAGCAAAGATAAAAGTAATAATGTTATTCATTAAAGCGGATCTTCACCCCCCCATAAAGGACTTCCATCCTATCCACTACTCCTCCCCTCTGCTGACTTTTAATTTTTGATAAAATGAGAAAAAGATCATCTTTAATAACAAATTTTTACATGAGGTTTACAATATAGCCACTAGATGGTGGTGTAGTTGCAATTCATCAAAATGAGAACCTTTATAAGCTATAAAGAAACATAAAGACAGCATTTGTAAAAGTGAATGCTCTCCTTACTAACTGATATTGTTTTACAATGACATACCAAACTGGATTTGACAAAGTTGATAAACACGCTTTAACAATTCCTAATGACATTGTGTGAAACAAAAGTACAATATATCCCCAGCACATACAGCTTGAAAATAAGTGCAGCTTTATTTATGCATATCAGAACATAATATGCAATCTGCGAAATACAAGGTGTGCTGGCGACATACTTATTCTTTACGGATCAGACAGCATGCAAGCATTGGTGTATCTTTAGGCACCCCTGCCAAGAAGACAATTATTTGAAGCTTTTGAGTATTGTTTTAATTGTTATTGTTCATAGAATGTCATTGCTCTCCAATAAACGTTTAGGAAATAACTGGGATATGTCTATTCACCCCACTATACGATTAGGTTTTTTTTTTTTTTTTTTTACAAAGTAAGAACTTTATTCAAAGTTATTCACATGTCAGTATCACAAAACATTGCAACATGGTGCAAAAATATCTATAGTATACATTATTTACATATATCTGTATGGGGAACACCAGTCAATCGTATTCAACAGGGTCATTAGAAAAAGAGATCAGACCTTTACCAGGAGAGCACTCTCACCCAGACCAGTAAATCTTGTATGAATATTAGAGGATCCCCAAGGGGGGTGAAGAAGAATGATAATGGAGGGGGGCAGACGACAATCGGACCATGGTTCACCCGGCCCAGTATAGGAGATGAAACTAAGGATCCGCTTCTAGGCTGGGTGGAGATGTCTCCAGTTGTAAAGAACCCCAGGAATCTATCCAGGAGGACCATATCTTGATAAACTTACTCGGACAGTTCCTGTTGATGTACATTGTTTTATACAAGGGTAAGACAGTATTCAGGGTAGTCCACCAGGTGGTGATGGTGGGCGGCATTTCAGCCTTCCACTTCAGTAGAATCTCTCTGCAGGCTTAGTATGTGGAATATATTGTGAACAGTTTGGTATATTTTCTCACTGTGGGGTCAGCGATCACATTCAACAGCATGACCTTAGGAGTTAGTGGAAGTGTTGTCCCTGCAGCCTGATTAATACCCCCCCAGACCTGTTCCCAGAAGCTCTGCAAGAGGGGGCAGGACCATGTCATATGTATAAAGGAGGCCTCCGGGTCTCCACAGCAAGGGCAGGATGGGGATCTGTCCGGGTAGATAGCAGCCAGTCTACGTGGCATATAGTAGGCCTTGTGTAAAAATTTTAGTTGTATCAAAAATGGACTCTTGCAGAAATCAGATTGGAAACATATGAGGAAACACAGCTCTCCCAGTCCTAATAAGTGAGGGATGGGATATCCTGCATCCATTTCATAAAAGCCTTAGTTAATTTAGAAGGCAGGGATGCAGAGAAATGGAAATATAGAGCGGACAACGGGCTTATCAGGACTTTAGTGGATAACAATCGTTCCACTGGATCCGACTCAAGGGTGATACCATTGGGTAATTGGTGCTGAAAGGCATGTCTCACCTGCAACAATCAAAAGAACATCCAGTTGGGAAGGTTGTGTGCTGTCTTAAGCTCTGAAAACATATTCAACCTACTCCCCTGTCACCAGGTGCTTCAGCCCCACTATGCCTCTAGAGGCCCATACCTGAGGATCGGATACACTGGGCATATGAGGGAGATTGGGATTGCCCCACAGAGGTGTGTGGGGATAGAGGGTCTCCGGAGAACGATGTGCTGCCCTAGCCTGGTGCCAGACTGTTATTGCTGTACGCATCAAAGTTGTTAACTCAGGGTGGGCCCTAACCCCACGGAACACTAAATTGCTGAGTGTAGCGTATGACCCCAGGATCGCTGCCTCCAAGGTCACCGCCGGATTATCCTTGGGCTGTGAAAACCACCAGCGGACTGTCACTAGGACGGCTGCCCAGTAGTATTGTTGGAAGTTGGGGAGAGCTAGTCCACCCTGTCCCACCGATAGCTGCAGTGTGGATATCGCCAGTCTAGGCACCCTACCTAGCCAAATGAAGGAGATGACGATGGATTTCAGTCTATTAAAAAAAACGAAGCTGGGATCAAGAGAGGGCAGTTTCTAAAGAAATACAAAAATTTTAGGGAGAAAAATCATTTTTGTTAAAATTTACTCGGAGTAAGGGGGAGTGACTTCCAGTCCGTACAGCACTGCGAAAATGACGCCAGCAGGGGTGTCAGTTTGAGGTCCATATACCTAGTAATCAGCCCGCCCATACGTATCCCCAGGTATTTAAAGCTGTCCACCCAGACTAGCGGGCTCTGCATAGGTGGTTTAGGCTGGGAAGAATTCAAGGGATAAATGAGGGATTCACATCACATCAATTATCTGTAAGGCCGCAGGGAGGGGAGAGGAGACATCGCTCAAATACAGGATAATGTCATCTGCATATAAGGATATTTTCTCCTCGACCACCCCCACTTGAATTCCCTTGACCGCAGATTCAGCTTGTACCTGCGAGGCCAAGGGTTCCACTGGCAGCGCAAACAACCCCGGTGAGATGGGGCACCCCTGTCTGGTACCTCTACCCAGTGGAAAGGCCGGGGATAGTGAGTTGTTAGTACGCACCCGAGCCCTGGCAACCATTTGATAAAGACAGGTCCAAACCCAAATTTTCGAAGGACAGCCCAGAGGAACTCCCATTCAGCCGAGTCAAATGCTTTCTTGGCATCCAGGGATACCACTGCCTCCAGGCTGTCCTCCGTAGCTCTGTCCATATGTGTCATCAGTCTGAGTATGTTTATATCTGTCCCTCTTTCTGGCATGAACCCAGATTGGTCTGGGTGGATTAAAGCTGTGATTACAGAATTCAATCAGCCGGCCAATACTTCAGCAAGTATTTTTAAGTCAACATTTAAGAGAGATATTGCCCGGTAAGAGGAACACAATTCAGGATTTTTGTCAGGCTAAAACTATGTACACACGATAGGATTTTCCGACAACAAAACCATGGATTTTTTTTCGAAGGATGTTGGCTCAAACTTGTCTTGCATACACATGGCCACACAAATGTTGGAAATTCCAAACGTCAAGAATGCGGTGACGTACAAGACATACAACGAGCCGAGAAAAATGAAGTACAATAGCCAGTACGGCTCTTCTGCTTGATTCCGAGCATGCGTGGACATTTGTGTGTCGGAATTGTGTACACCGCTCGGAATTTCCAACAGCAAATCTATATGAAGAGAAATTGCAAATTGAACCTTGGCCCCAGAGGTCACAGGCAGGCCACCCTCCACACCACCATACATTATCAGGGTTAAAGGCATCCCCGGACAGAACAATAGATATACATTGCAGAAGGCATACTGACACGTACATGCATGTGTTTGGAGAAACAGAACTGTAACAAACCCCCCCCCCAATCCCCACCCCATCTGGAGGAGGCCCATCACCCAAAACAGAAAAGGGCAGTATGCCCATGTGGGGGCACGATGTGCAAGAGGGCACCGGAGTACAGTCCTCTGGAGTACAGTACATAGACCGTGTATAGGAGTCCGGATAACAGAACCGGTGCTATCTCCCAGCATACACTGGGGGTACAAACTTATGCCCTGTACACACGATCGGACATCCCGACAACAAAATCCATGGATTTTTTACGACGGATGTTGGCTCAAACTTATCTTGCATACACACGGTCACACAAAGTTGTCGGAAAATCCGATCGTTCTGAATGCGGTGACGTAAAACACGTATGTCGGGACTATAAACGGGGCAGTAGCCAATAGCTTTCCTCTCTTAATTTATTCTGAGCATGCGTGGCACTTTGTGCGTCGGATTTTTGTACACACGATCGGAATTTAACCGATCGGATTTTGTTGTCAGAAAATTTTATATCCTGCTCTCAAATTTGTGTGTCGGAAATTCCGACGGAAAAAGTACGATGGAGCCCACACACGATCGGAATTTCCGACAACACAATCCGATCGCACTTTTTCCGTCGGAAAATCCGACCGTGTGTACAGGGCGTTAGTGTTAAAAAAATAACAGTATTGCGCCTATAAGGTAACATGTAAACTGTGGATATCCACCACTGCTCCCACTCGTAGACATATTGCAAGGATCCATAAGGCAGATGTATGTGCCCCAGAGCTGGCCAAGTGCCTGTAGTGCATCCCAGGGGAATTCTAGGGCAGCAAGAAAAATTTGTCCGGATATTGTAATATGTTATGCATATCAGCTTCCACAGGTCCCGGCAAAGCATCCCCCTCCTCAGACGCCTGGCAATATATAACAGGTTGTGAACTAGACGAGGATCCACGGGAGGAGGATGCAAATTGTACAGTAATACCGTGGTGGGGGGGAGCGTGGCATCCAACACAGCCCTCTCAGGGCACCATGGAGGAACAGGAGACTGGAAAAAAACAGCCCGGTACCCCTCCATGTCTTGGTCCTATAGAGTACCTTCAGGATACAAACATAGTAGTGAATAGCAGCAGTAAACAGCAGGCCTTGCAGAAATTTCAGTGGTGTAGGCAGGCAGCTAGATCATCCCAGGAGCTCGAGGAGGAAAACCACCACGGGGGGGGGGGGGTGGGGGGAGAAGAGAGGGGCTCCCTATCGCCTGCGGACCTTTTCTATCCAGGTGGACACCTCCTCAGGGGAAGGAGGGTTTCCACGGAATAGTCAGGGAAGATCATAAATTTAACATTTTCGAACTTTAACTCCTGTAAGGCCCTGGCTTCCCTCAGCACCATATCTCGATCTTTGAAGTGCAGCAGCTTGAATATAAACGTGCGAGGAGGAGAACCCTGAGGGCCACATGCAGCAGGCATGCGATGGGCCCTTTCTACAGTAAAGAAGGGGGAGAAGCGAGCTCTAGGCATTAGCTCTTTGAGGAGGTGATCGGTAAATGCAGTGGGGTCAGTACCGTCTGCTCCCTCCAGGAGGCTGATGATCCGCAGATTGTTGCACCTGTTCCGGTTCTCTGGGTTTTCAGCGCGATTTTCTAGGGTTTTTACTTTAAGCTTCAGGTTATGCAGGTCCCCAGAGTGCTCTCTAACGGTATCTTCCTCTGCCGAGACCCACTGCTCCACCGCCGCCACCCACCGCTGAAGGAGTTTGGTGGTTTAGGTGGTTTGCAGGTGGTCAATTTTATCCATAAGTGCTGCTTGGCCTGTGGTAATGGTCTGCATGGCAGTCGCAAGGTCTGCTGCCGTGGCAGGAGGGGAATCCAATGCCTCCGTTTGAGACACCATGTGCGCAGTAATGGAGGCCTGCACTCTGATTCTTGCTCTGTCCAGGGAAGCCGCTGTTGAGTTGGAATGGCAGGACATACCGCTGGGCATGTCCCGGAGCCCCCGCTGTACACCCGAGACCGATCCACAGTGCACTCGCAGCCTAGGCACCGGGAAAAAACAGGATAAACTAGTTGGACTCCAGGAGCTCAGTTACTGAGCATCCTCTCCCGTCGGCATCTTGGACATGCCCTCATGCCTTTAGGTTTGCTTTAAGAAAACTGTTTACAGTGAGGTATGACCTCAAATGAAACAGTTTTGAGGTGTGGATACACTTTCAAGCTAAATTTCACCCTAAAAGGGGAAGTTCCGCTTCATACCTCCCCCTCCCTTCCTGTTCTACTTTTGGAGCTTTTATTGGGAGGGGGGGGGATGCGGGTACTTGGTTTTGACAGGTACAAGTCCCCACTTTCAGTCGACACGTCATATGTCCAAGAAGGCTGTGGGAAAGTGCAGCCGCAAGGAATCACAGATGGTTTGCCACAGTAAACAGGGGTGTGCCTTTCCTCCAATCAGCTGTCACACAGCGTAAGCCAAGACTACACTCCTACAGCTGAATGAGGAAGTAAAAATTCTAACACGATGCAAGAATTCAAAAGAATATAGAAAGCTGAAGACAGCAGATATACTGTACATGTAAAACTTATGTAGGGAGATTTGTTATATGTCTGTGTATCATATGTGGCTGTTCACTTCACTAGTTATTGGAGAGTGTTTACATCCACTTTAACAACAAATTTGTACATGAGGTTTACAATATAGCCACTAGATGGTGATGTAGTTGCAATTTCAAAATGGAAACCTTTATAAGCTATAAGGAAACAAAGACAGCATTTATTAACTTGAATATTCTCTTTACTAATTGATATTGTTTTCCAATCACACACTAAACTGAATTTGACCAAAATGACGAAAATGCTTTAACAATTCCTGACTGGCATTGTGTGAAACAAAAGTACAATACACTCACCGGCCACTTTATTAGGTACACTTGTTCAAACGCTCGGTAACACGAATTGCTAAACAGCCAATCACATGGCAACAACTCAATGCATTTAGGCATCTAGACGTAGTGAAGACGATTTGCTGAAACTCAAACCGAGCATCAGAACGGAGAAGAAATGGGAATTTAAGTGACTTTGAACGTGTCATTGTTGTTGGTGCCAGACGAGCTCGTCTGAGTATTTAAAAAACTGCTGATCTACTAGGATTTTCATGCACAACCATCTCTCGGGTTTACAGGGAATGGTCAGAAAAAGAGAAAATATCCAGTGAGCTGCAGTTGTGTGGACAAAAATGCTTTCTTGATGTCAGAGAACAATGGGTTCAAGATGATAGAAAGGCAACAGTAACTCAAATAACCATTCGTTACAAGCAAAGTATGCAGAATACCATTTCTGAACACACAACACATCAAACCTTGAAGCAGATGGGCTACAGCATCAGAAGACCACACCAGATGCCACTCCTGTCAGCTAAGAACAGGAAACTGAGGCTACAATTCACACAGGCTCACCAAAACAGGGCAATAGAAGACTGAAAAAAACGTTGCCTGGTCTGATGAGTCTCGATTTTAGCTGCAACATTCAGATGGTAGGATCAGAATTTGGTGTAAACAACATGAAAGCATGGATCCATCCTGCCTTGTATGAACGGTTCAGGCTGGTGGTGATGGTGTAATGATGTGGGTGATATTTTCTTGGCACACTTTGGACCCCTTTGTACCAATTGAGCATCATTTAAACTATGCGGTCTACCTGAGCATTGCTGCCGACTATCTCCAGCCCTTGACCATCCTATGACTACAGTGTACCAATCTTCTGATGGCTACTTTCAGCAGGATATAATGCACCAAGCTCTAATATCTCAAACTAGTTTTTTGAACATGACAATGAGGTCACTGTACTCCACAGTCACCAGTTATCAATCCAATAGAGCACCTTTGGAATGTGTTGGAGATTAGTATCATGTACAGTTGTGCTCATAAGTTTACATACCCTGGCAGAATTTATGATTTCATGGCCATTTTTCAGAGAATATGAATGATAACACAAAAACTTTTCTTTCATTCATGGTTAGTGTTTGGCTGAAGCCATTAATTATCAATCAACTGTGTTTACTCTTTTTAAATCATAACGACAACAGAAACCCAAATGACCCTAATCAAAGGTTTACATACCCCAGTTCTTAATACCATGTATTACCCCGTTTAACATCAATGACAGCTTGAAGTCTTTTGTGATATTTGTGGATGAGGCTCTTTATCTTCTCAGATGGTAAAGCTGCCCATTCCTCTTGGAATAAAGCCTCCAGTTCCTGTAAATTCTTGGGCTGTCTTGCATGAACTACACGTTTGATATCTCCCCAGAGTGGTTCAATGATATTGAGGTCAGGAGACTGAGATGGCCACTCCAGAACCTTCACTTTACTCTGTTGTAGCCAATGACAGGTCAACTTGGCCTTGTGTTTTGGATCATTGTAATGTTGAAATGTCCAAGTACGTCCCATGCGCAGCTTCCTGGCTAATGAATGCAAATGTTCCTCCAGTATTTTTTGATAACACACTGCATTCACCTTGCCATCAATTTTGACCAAATTTCCTGTGCATTTGTAGCTCACACATCCCAAAAACATCAGCGATCCACCTCCGTGTTCACAGTAGGAATGGTGTACCTTTCATCATAGGCCTTGTTGACTCCAAATGACTTTGTGCCAGAAGGATTGAGGCATGTCTCTGTGCTGTTTGGCATATTGTAAGTGGGATACTTTGTGGCATTTGCGTAGTAATGGCTTTCTTCTGTCAACTCGATCATGCAGCCCATCTTTCTTCAAGTGCCTCCCTATTGTGCATCTTGAAACAGCCACACCACATGTTTTCAGAGAGTCCTGTATTTCACCTGAAGTTATTTGTGGGTTTTTCTTTGCATCCCAAACAATTTTCCTGGCAGTTGTGGCTAAAATTTTAGTTGGTCTACCTGACCGTGGTTTGGTTTCAACAGAACCCCTCATTTTCCACTTCTTGATTAGAGTTTGAACACTGCTGATTGGCATTCTCATTTCCTTGGATATCTTTTTATATCCCGTTCCTGTTTTATACAGTTACCTTTTCCCGCAGATCCTTTGAGAATTCTTTTGCTTTCCCCATGACTCAGAATCCAGAAACGTCAGTGCAGCACTGGATGAAAGATGCAAGGGTCTGTCAGGAGTCCAGAAACTCATTGACCTTTTATACACACTAATTACAAGCAAACAGATCAAAGGTGAGAATGGTTACCTTTAATAGCCATTCAAACCCTTTGTGTCAACTTGTGTGCATGTTATCAGGCCAAAATCACCAGGGTGTGTAAACTTTTGATCAGGGTAATTTGGGTAGTATCTGTTGTCATTATGATTTAAAAAGAGTAAACACAGTTGATTGATAATAAATGGCTTCAGCCAAACACTAACCATGAGTGAAAGAAAAGTTTTTGTGTTATCATTCATATTCTCTGAAAAATGGCCAAGAAATCAAAAATTCTGCCAGGGTATGTAGACTTATGAGCACAACTGTATGTACAGCTGACAAATCTGCAGCAACTGCGTGATGCTATCATGTCAATATGGACCAAAATCTCCAAGGAATGTTTCCAACACCTGGTTGAATCTATGTCACAAAGAATTAAGGCAGTTCTGAAGGCAAAAGGGGGTCTGACCCGGTACTAGCAAGGTGTACCTAATAAAGTGGCCAGTGAGTGTATATCACCAGCACATACAGTTTGCAAATAAGTGCTGCTTTATTTATGCATATCAGAACATAATATAAAGCAATGGGGTTGATTTATTTAAACTGGAGTGTAAAATCTGGTGCAGCTCTGCATAGAACCTAATTATTCCAGTTTTTTTTGTCAAATCTTAATTGAACAAACTGAAGCTAGAAGCTGATTGGCTACCATGCACAGTTGCACCAGATTTTGTATTCTCCAATTTTAGTAAATTAACCCCATTGCCGTGCTACATGTTAAAGTCATACTGTCCAGTAAGCCCAAAACAAGAAAAAAAACACAGTCACAAATGATGGAATGATAAATTAAAGGGAAATTAAACCCACTGATTTAACCCTTTCATGCCTAAGCCTATTTCTGACATTTGGCATTTACAAGTTAAAATCCGTATTTTTTGCTAGAAAATTACTTAGAACCCCCAAACATTATATATATATTTTTAGCAGAGAATCTAAAGAATAAAATGAAGATTGTTGCAATATTTTATGTCACACGGTATTTGTGCAGCGGTGTATTAAACACAACTTTATGGGAAAAGGGACACTTTCATGCATTTTAAAAAAACGAAAGAGTAAAGTTAGCCCAATTTTTTTGTATAATGTGAAAGATGATCTTACGCCGAGTAAATACATACCAAACATGTCACGCTTTTTAATTGAACGCACTCGTGGAATGGCGACAAACTACGGTACCTAAAAATCTCCATGGGCGACGCTTTAATTTTTTTTTACAGTTACCAGGTTAGAGTTACAGGGGAGGTTTAGTGCTAGAATTATTGCTCTCACTCTGACGATCGCGACAATACCTCACATGTGTGATTTGAACACCGTTTACATACGCGAGCGCGACTTCCGTATGTGTTTTCTTTGCTGCACGAGCTCGCGGGGACAGGGGAGCTTTGGAAAAAAAAAATTCTTATTTATTTTATATTATTAAATTGTGTTTATAAAAAAAAAAAAAATTTGATCACTTTTATTGCTGTCACAAGGAATGCAAATGTCCCTTGTGACAGTAATAGGTGGTGACAGGTACTCTTTATGGAGGGATCGGGGGTCTAAAAGACTTCCAATTCCTCCTTTGCACTTCAAAGTTTTCAGATCGCCGAAAACGGCGATTCTGAATACTGTATATTTTTTAAAATCCGGTGCCATTGGCAGCCGAGTAAACCGGAAGCGACGTCATGACGTCGCTTCCGTGTTTACGTAAATTCAGGAGACCAGAACGAAGCCATTTCAAGAGGCCTACACACACTATGCACAAGATACACCCATTCAGAGAGACAAAGGAGTTTTCGACCAACCAGTTCGTTTTACTACTAGATTCCACTATGACCACAAAAAATGGAATCAATTTTAAAGAAACATTGGCCTACACTGTTGGAGGATTTACATCTAAAAACCTTATTGCCCAATATACCCAAAGTCACGTATAGAAAAGCACCCAACATAAACAAAATTGCTCCCAGTAAGCTAAAACCTCGCCCCATCAAGTCTATACCACACATATGTCTACTTCCGTTGTATGGTATGTTCCAATGCAAAAAACCCTTATGTAAAACCTGCTGTTTTATGCAACAAAAACAATTTACCACAAAAGGAAAAACCTACAACATCAGCGAAATCTATAATTGCTGATCTGATTACGTATATTGCCTCTGTTGCCCCTGTCACCAACTTTATGTAGGCCGCACTATCCGCCCACTTTGGCAGAGGTTTGGCCAGCATCGGAGAAAGGTCGAGGAAGGCAAAGAAAACACAGCGTTCCTCGTTACTTCTCCAAATATCACAAAGGATCCACTGATGTCCTAAAGGTATGGGTAGTGGAACAGATCCAAAAACATCTCTCTGAGGCTGAGAGTTTCTATAAACTCTGTGAACTGGATACCTATTGGATCTATTCTCTCGACACCCTGTCACCTGGGGGCATAAACGAGGCATTAGAGGTGTCTACAGTACTATACTATAATAATAATTTGAATTTTGTTCCTTTTTCTTAGGCATTACCTTCATAATGATGGTTATCATAAAAATAAAATCTTTGGGGTGGTGGGCGTTCTGACCCATAAGTAAGTTAATTCATATACTGTTTTTTGTAAGCGGGCCATAATATTAATTTCATTTACCCTTTATAATGTTTGATATATATGTGTATCCGCCAGATATATGCAATACAGTTTATAATTCCTTTTTTCTTCCCTTCTTCTCCTTGCACCAAAGCAGGGCTTCTATTTTCCCAAACAGCTCATCCCCCTACATGTTGAGGAAGACACTATTTTAAATTATCTGTCCTTTTAGCACTTGATGCAATCAATTAATCTTATTAATTGGAAGCACAAAACACTGTAAATGTATTCATATACGTGTATACATGTGCATGCGTATGCATATGTATATAAACATGTATGTCTCTGGCATTCTAAACATCGGCCCCTATCTGGCTCTCAATAGTGATATATGTTTAATTCTGTTTAATTAATCCCCAATATAATAGTCTCTTTATCAGGGCTCAAAAGTCCTGAGCTACAAGTCCTGAGCTACTTAAGGGTTACTCGTCACCAGTTGCCCCACCCAACCCCTACCATGCCCCGCCCCTATACACGCCCTCATAAATTCTCAAGAAATTTCACTTAAATGTTTTATGCAGAATTAAGTTACACAAATAATTATTAACAACTTTATCACCCGTGCCCATCAATGCAGCCTCACCCGTGCCCATCAACGCATCGTGACCAGTGCCCACTAACGCAGCCTCACTCGTGTCCATCATTGCAGTCTCACCCATGCAACCTCACCTGTGTCCATCATTTCAGCCTCACCTGTGTCCATTATTGCAGCCTCACCTGTGTCCATCATGCAGCCTCACCAGTGTCCATCATGCAGCCTCACCAGTGTCCATCATTGCAGCCTCACCCGTGCAGCCTCACCTGTGTCCATTACTGAAGCCTCACCCATGCAGCCTCACCTCTGTCCATCATTGCAGCCTCACCTGTGTCCATCTTTGCAGCCTCACCTGTGTCCATCATGCAGCCTAAC
The DNA here is from genome assembly GCF_042186555.1 of Aquarana catesbeiana. NCBI lineage: Eukaryota > Metazoa > Chordata > Amphibia > Anura > Ranidae > Aquarana > Aquarana catesbeiana. The sequence continues at coordinate 33,980,716 of NC_133335.1, read as the reverse complement.
CACTGCAACCTCACCTGTGTCCATCATGCAGCCTCACCTGTGTCCATTGTGCAGCCTCACCTGTGCAAAGAGGGCGGTCTGATCATTATAGCGGAAGAGGGCGTTGAGGACGGCTTGATCACAGAGCGGGGTTTGCATGATGTAACGGCTTACATTACAATAGCAGTCCGTGCGCCGTCACACAGCCCCGCCCTTCTGACCTCACACCTGTGACAGACAGAAGGCGCCCTGGCATTGGACCGGCGTTCTGTCTGTCACAGGTGCAAGGTCAGGAGGGCGGGGCTGTGTGTGACGGCGTGCGGACAGCAATTGTAATGTAAACTGTTACAGCGTGCAAACCCCGCTCTGTGATCAAGCCGTATCTCCTGTTCTTCCACGCTCCCTTCTGCTTTAATGATCCGGCCGCCCTCTCTTTTCCTCCACACTCTCTCTGGGCTCCCGTTCACCCCCCCCCCCCCCCCCCCCCCGACGGCGGTGCTCGCCCCCCCCGCTCCCAGGCAGCCCAGCTCCTCACCAGACCTCATTTTTCACTCGCAAAATGCGAGTAGGCGAGTGGAAAATTTGATGGCTGTCTTCATTATGATTTATATTTTTATTTAATTTTATTATTTATTTTCATATTTATTTTTATTATTTATATCTTCATTTATTTTAAATTTATATCTATTCTTATCAACTTGCCCACTTCTAATTAATATAGTAATCTAATTTCATAATCAGATGTATATATACTACTATTTTTTAGTATTAATATATTTTATGCAATAGTGGCACCAGAATTAATGTATTGTAATATCTCTTAAAAGCTTCTCCTATATATGTTTTTATTGATTATAATGTCATCTTTTAATTCTCTCTAAACAATTTGTATATTTATATGTTGCCGATCCCCCTCCCCTTCTTCTCACATCAACTGTGCTGCTATTCTATAAGATGTAAGATCTCCACTCCATCTACTAGATGGCAGCCAACCAATGCACATATAAGGCTGTTAACAGCCTATGTCCCGTAAGCTTGAGAAAGGAGCGCGCCTGTCTTGTTAGCCTGAGCGCATGCTTCGAAATGTCATCACGACCACCAGTGACGTCACCGTGCCCAACGCTGTGTTCCAACACCGACCCTCAGCTTCAACCAAGCCTCAGTCACTGCTCTCCAGCCTCCCAGATATACTGCTGGACAGGATTCCCTTCTCTTGGGCAAGAAAAGCTGCTAAAGCGCCGGACGGACGCCACATCAGTGTGGATAGGACATGTGCCGGACTTCCATAACTTTGATGCAAGTGGATAATTGCACCCGTAATTCATTAAATGCTATTAGTTCTTACCTGGAGGCGCCTGTTCTCCTCTTTTTACTTTGACATAGTTGGCCAGTTTAAACATGTGCTGCAATGTATGCGAACTAAAAATCCCTGTTTTTGTGCACAGTTTGCTAGAAAGGGTTTATGGCTGTTTGCAGAGGGTTCATCCAGAGTTTTTTGTGTTTACATGTGGTCATACCCCTTTAGCACCCGATCTCTTATTATATATGTGTATGAACAATTGGGATTTGAGCAGAGGAATATCTTATTTTTAGTCATTAGTAACTGGTACCTGATCTCTGGGAGTTTCCTTTCTAACAGGTGGTGTGGGATCCTCGGATTCTGACTCCGAATCGGATACTTCTTTATAGCATTTCCTCTTGACAGCCCCTCCTCTCTGAGGGCGTTTATGTTCCATAACTTTGTTCAATAGTTCAACTTCTTTGTTAGTACTCTGCTGAACTGTTTCCTTGAAGTAAATAAAGAAAACACCTGCAGTTTAAAAACATACCCTAACTAGTATAATTTACCAGTTAGCAGAGCTGCCAAATCATCTCTTTAATCACCAAGGCTTTTAAAGTGGTTGTAAACCTCAGACATCAAATATGAATTAAGCATATCCCTTTATAGTGTGCACTTGTCTCGCTTAAGAACACTTTTGTAAATTCTGTCTGCTGCTTCGTTCCTCTGCTATCAGCATGAATCGCTTCTGAGAAGTTTTCCTGACACCAAGAGAAGAAAGGTGACAGGGGAAGGGTCTCCAGCTGGGTGATAGCCTCAGCTCCCTTCCTGTGTGCTGTGTGAAGGAGGGGGAGGGTGTTCCTTCCCTTCAATCAGCTCTCAGAGCTCTCCTCACTGAACTCTGCAGTGTCACTTCAGCTCTCTGCCCCCTTTTTTTCTGAAAGCTCAGACAAGATGAAAAAATTCTGGACTTTGAACAAATGAAGAGAAGACTACAGATAAACAGGTACAACTTATTTGGAGGATTTGTTTCATCTCGGTGTATCACCTGAGGCCAGTCTCCTCACTAGGTATATGTAAGGGTGTACAACCACAGAAAGTGTAGTAACTGGCCACTAGCTTCTACAACATGAAATATGTCAGTACTTAAATAAGAACTGCAGTCTGCTCTTATAATTTGTAATAAAAACATAGTTGCCATTCTGAAGCTTCCCTCCAACCACTTTGCATATTATTTTATATATACTGTGATTCTGTACTTGCCAAATATGCTGCAGAAATCTCCCTCCACTGAGTCTGGCTGCAACCATTTATACTGTGGGAAGCTGATGTTGCTGCCTGTTCACTTCCCGGATTTACACAGAGGCACACCTCCAGCTCTGCAGCTCTCATTGGCCTTCTTATGACTCATCACCCCTCCCTTCCTGGCAAACTCTCACGAAAATGAGAGAGCTGTACATGATGTCATAAGCCTAGGCTTTTTACCAGACATGAAACAGGAAGTGGGCTGTATAAGGTATTTACTGGCAGAAAAAAAATGTTTTACTATCCAAAGTTAAAACAACAAGGGCAGAGGATTTAATAGATGGAAAGATGAAAAAATTACTGAAGTTCTGCTTTAAAGGATGTTCTGGTAACCTGGTAAAGTAGATAAAGTCACAAATGATTGTAGATCAAAAGTAAAATAAGCCAACCTTTAAAGTAAGAAAATGTAAAAAAAAGAGCTGTAATACTGTGCTTGGTTGTAGAAGCCACAACTTTATAGCAGTCAGTCACTAAATGCTAAGGCACTGGTCACATGATTTTCTCCAAAGTAGATCAGTTTTCCCTACCTGAACTCCAATTCTTCCTTTCAGCAAGATCATGTGACCGATGTCTTGGTGTGCAGCAGGCTACCCTGGGATCCCTGAGCAGCGCCTGTTACTTTTTCTGACTTTACAGAAGCAGAATGGGCAGGTTTAGTAGGTTGTACTACTTGACTTTAGCTCATTTAAGGTCAAAACATTTTACCTTTAATTCAGTTTAAACAGTGACTGCATTAGATGTATTAAGTAAATTATTCACAACTAAGAAGGCCACATTTAGATGGGTGCTGACACCCACAGCCATGACAGTCTGTGCTGGGTGCCACTCACCCGCAGTCACATGACTGTCAAATTGGGACAAGTGGCTGTGCATATGCTGAGTTCCAAAAGAAAAGAACAGGCTGCCTGCTCACAGCACCCAGCAGCTGAAGCTGAATGAACATGGCACTCATTCACAGCTATGGGTGTCAGCCTCCATCTGAATGAGGCCTCAGTGATGGGACTGCACTGAAAGTAATGTACAGCTAAGGTTTAAAGATTGTCCACTGCTGTCAAAGGACTAAAGTTGCTTCAGATTTTTTGTACTCTCCATAAAATCATTTTCTCTGCATTCATTGGGGGGCACCGATCTGCTTTAGATAAACGCCAACTGGGTAGAGTGCCACCTGTAGGAGTAGGAGGCCAGGTGCAACAAAAATACAAAAGTTAGTATGGGGGAGGCCCCTACTGGTCGCCAAACCCCCTCTCCCCATACTGTGGACAAGTTGGCATGACAGTGCAAATAACAGAACAAAAGTAATTACACATACGGGCAGCTGCAAACCTGAGGAGCAGGATCCACGTCATCCAATGAACATAGGGAACAGGATTCTAAGGAGAGTACAAAAATTATATTTCCTCTTTTGTTCCATATAGGACACATACTGTATTTGCTTTAGAGAATTACCAACTGTAACAACCCATAGCAATGCCACAATGAAAGAATGGAATGGAAAAAGAGACTAACCATCTTGAAAGAAAAACGATACAAGTAAAACTTGGTGAACGTGTGAACTGATGACCAACTGGCCACCTTAGAAACCTGAAAAACGGATGCCTAATGGCAGAAAGTCCAGGAAGTAATTACTGCTCTTGTGGTGTGGCAATGTAACCAGATACACTGGTTCTCGGTGCTTGATGATATATGCTTGGACAATGTTTTGCCAGATCTAGCCTGGGATAGTAGCGGGTGATGCTTCTAGGTCCCTGTAGGACCTCTACAACTTCTATCTGGGATTCTGTCCTACAAAATGGGAGAGAGAAACAAAGTGCAAAGTGGTATACTGCTACTTTGACATTACACATTAACCATTTTGATTTTGCCTACCCAATCAGGGGCTGCTTTGTGGAGTGCTTTGGTCCCACTGGATATCTACAGGGCCATTTTTTGTGTTATATAATTCTGGGCTACCATGCATGGCATTCAAATACACAGTAATCATCGTAACTAAATACAGAGAATGTAAAGCAACATTGAGGGGACTAACTTGCAGGGCAATAACGTCTCCGCAAGATGTGGAAACCTTGCAAAAAGATCTGAACAAATTAATGGGATGGACAACTAACTACATGGCAAATGAGGTTCAATGTAGAAAAATGTAAAATAATGCATTTGGGTGGCAAAAATATGAATGCAATCCATACACTGGGGGGAGAACCTCTGGGGGAATCTAGGATGGAAAAGGACCTGGGGGTCCTAGTAGATGATAGACTCAGCAATGGCATGCAATGCCAAGCTGCCGCTAACAAAGCAAACAGAATATTGGCATTAAAAAGGGGATCAACTCCAGAGATAAAACGATAATTCTCCCGCTCTACAAGACTCTGGTCTGGCCGCACCTAGAGTATGTTGTCCAGTTCTGGGCACCAGTCCTCAGGAAGGATGTACTGGAATTGGAGCGAGTACAAAGAAGGGCAACAAAGCTAATAAAGAGTCTGGAGGATATTAGTTATGAGGAAAGGTTGCGAGCACTGAACTTATTCTCTCTGGAGAAGAGACGCTTGAGAGGGGATATGATTTTAATATACAAATACGGTACTGGTGACCCCACAATAGGGATAAAACTTTTTTCGCAGAAGAGAGTTTAACAAGACTCGTGGCCACTCATTAAAATTAGAAGAAAAGAGGTTTCACCTTAAACTACGTAGAGGCATTTCAAGAAACTATTTGATAAGCACCTGAATGACCACAACATACAGGGATATACAATGTAATACTGACACATAATCACACACATAGGTTGGACTTGATGGACTTGTGTCTTTTTTCAACCTCCCCTACTATGTAACTATGTAACTTGGGACAAGGCGACAGAAGCACAATGTGTTCATTGGTAGACATTGGAAAAGGAAAGCCGATACCACTTTCAGCAAACACAGGATACCTTTTCCTTGTGAAAGATCACATGGAGACCTGCAAGACAACGTTGCCAGTTCAGTTACTCTAAGCACTGAAGTAATGGCTACTAGGAATGGCACTTTTTTGAGAGAGTGTTAGCAGTGAGATCCCTGTAATATCCACGAATGGTGTTTTTTGCAACACCAACAACACTAAGTTGGAGTCCCATCATTTTTTACAAATAAATATTTGAAATGTGTGGTGTGCATTTGTATTCAGCCCCCTTTACTCTGATACCCCTAACTAAAATCTAATGAAACCAATTTCTTTTAGACGTCACCTAGTTAGTAAATAGAGAGAACCTGTGTGTAATTTAATCTCAGTATAAATACAGCTGTTCCGTGAAGCCCTCAGAGGTTTGTTAGAGAACCTTAGTGAGCAAACAGCATCATGAAGGCCAAGAAACACACCAGACAGGTCAGGGATAAAGTTGTGGAGAAGTTTAAAGCAGGGTGAGGTTATAAAAAATATCAAAAGCTTTGAACATCTTATGGAGCACTGTTTAATCCATCATCCAAAAAAATGGAAAGGGTATGGCACAACTGCAAACCTACCAAGACATGGCTGTCCACCTAAACCGACAGGCCAGGCAAGGAGAGTAATCATCAGAGAAGTAGCCAAGAGGCCCATGGTAACTCTGGAGGAGTTGCAGAGATCCACAGCTCAGGTGGGAGAAGCTGTCCACAGCACAACTATTAGTTGTGCACTCCACAAATCTTTATGGAAGAGTTGAAAAAAAGCCATAGGAAGTCCCGTTTGCAGTTTGTGAGAAGCCATGTGGGGGACACAGCAAACATGTGGAAGAAGGTGATCTGGTCATATGAGACTAAAATGTAACTTTTTGGCCTAAAAGAAAAATGCAATGTGTGGTGGAAAACTAACATCACTGCACATCACCCTGAACACACAATCACCACACAATTATACATGGTGATGGCAGCATCATGTTGTGGAAATGCTTTTCTTCAGAAGGGACAGAGAAGCTGGTCAGAGTTGGAGATGGATGGAGCCAATTATATAGGGCGATCTTAGAAGAAACCTGTTAGGGTCTGCAAAAGACTTGAGACTGGGGCGGAGGTTCACCTTGCAGCAGGACACACGACCCTAAACATACAGCCAGAGCTACAATGGAATGGTTTAGATCAAAGCATATTTATGTGTTAGAATGGCCCAATCGAAGTCCAGACCTAAATCCAATTAAGAATCTGTGGCAAGAGTTGAAAAATGATGTTCACAGATGCTCTCCATCCAATCTGTAAAAATTGTGGAATCAACCTGCGCTAATGAGCAAAGTGTATAAATAAAACAAGTGCAGCTGCAAATAAAACTCCAAATATCTATGAAGTGACAAACATAAAAAATAAACTTAATTGCGCTAGCAAAACAAAAAAAAGTGCTAAGAACGCACCATACATATGATAACAGTGAGTGCATAAATATCTTATCCCAAAATATTAGCAAAAAATGAAAACAAAATAAAGTGCTAAGAAAGCACCATACATGTGATAACAATAAGTATACAATCATTAGTCATAGGCAGAAGCCGTCTGTTAACAGTCTATAATAATGTGAATCCGATAAATTCAAGCTGAAAAAGTCCGCTCCATATGTTTCATCCTCACACGCCAAGGGTTAATAAGCCAAAATACTTCTGTTCAGGTATACAGTAACAACGACAAGAGAAGTAGTAGATGTACGCTTACCCCAGGTGTTGGACCTCCCCTGTGGCAAGGTCTTGTGAGCTTGCAGATTTCACCCTCTGCAGGGACAGGTTGTTACTCTCCTGGTCCTGGCAGCGTATGCCGCCGACTTCCGTATGGCCGGGATGATCCAACTATTCGAACCTCAGAGGGGGGGACTCAGGGATGCCAGAAGTCCATAAACAGGAGAGGGAGGCAAAACGGAGAAAATACTCTAATAGTGTGATATCGTTTTTAAGCTATTTATTGGTTAAAACATACCACAAGAGATCATATAAAACTCAAGTATAAAAATTCATTAAAAAAGCCGGCATATTCAAAGGCAGAACGCCCGTGCAAACAAATAATTCGAACACGTGATGGCTAGCACTGCGAGGCCACGCCCTACATGTTTCGTCATACGTGACGTCTACGGTGCCCCCGTAGACGTCACGTATGACGAAACATGTAGGGCGTGGCCTCGCAGTGCTAGCCATCACGTGTTCGAATTATTTGTTTGCACGGGCGTTCTGCCTTTGAATATGCCGGCTTTTTTAATGAATTTTTATACTTGAGTTTTATATGATCTCTTGTGGTATGTTTTAACCAATAAATAGCTTAAAAACGATATCACACTATTAGAGTATTTTCTCCGTTTTGCCTCCCTCTCCTGTTTATGGACTTCTGGCATCCCTGAGTCCCCCCTCTGAGGTTCGAATAGTTGGATCATCCCGGCCATACGGAAGTCGGCGGCATACGCTGCCAGGACCAGGAGAGTAACAACCTGTCCCTGCAGAGGGTGAAATCTGCAAGCTCACAAGACCTTGCCACAGGGGAGGTCCAACACCTGGGGTAAGCGTACATCTACTACTTCTCTTGTCGTTGTTACTGTATACCTGAACAGAAGTATTTTGGCTTATTAACCCTTGGCGTGTGAGGATGAAACATATGGAGCGGACTTTTTCAGCTTGAATTTATCGGATTCACATTATTATAGACTGTTAACAGACGGCTTCTGCCTATGACTAATGATTGTATACTTATTGTTATCACATGTATGGTGCTTTCTTAGCACTTTATTTTGTTTTCATTTTTTGCTAATATTTTGGGATAAGATATTTATGCACTCACTGTTATCATATGTATGGTGCGTTCTTAGCACTTTTTTTTGTTTTGCTAGCGCAATTAAGTTTATTTTTTATCTCCATCCAATCTAACAGAGCTTGAGCTATTTTTCAAAGAATGGGCAAAAATTTCACTCTCTAGATGTGCAAAGCTGGTAGAGAAATACCCAAAAAGACTTTCAGCTGTAATTGCAGTGAAAGGTGGTCCTACAAACTATGAACTCAGGGGGGCTGAATACAAATGTACGCCACACTTTTCACATATTTGAAAAAAATAAATTAGAATAGAAATTGAAATTTATCATCATTTTCCTTCCACTTCACAATTATGTGCCACTTTGTGTTGGTCTACCATATAAAATCCCAATAAAATACATTTACATTTTTAGTTATAACATGACAAAATGTGGAAATTTCAAGGGGTATGAATACTTTTTCAAGGCACTGTACCTTGGGATTTATACCATGCAAGAAACAACTTCTAAGAATGATAATAAATTCTTCTAGATGTGTTCCTGCAAGGTACCTACAGCATCCAATGTGCCTCTCTCCCTCAGCACTTGGCTTTCAACAGCAAAGCTATTTAAGCCAACGACTGTAAGGCAGAGTGGTACATGGGCTCTTGAGATAACAGATATTTAATGGGTGGTTCACAAGAATCCTCTCAACTTCTACCCAAAGTAGTATCCATGGTGAATGTTTTTCTGATGGATAAGCATATATCAGTGTTGCGATCCGCCGCGTCAGCTTAATGGTCTTTTTGCTCTTGCTACAAACCTGTCAACGATTTGATTCAAGAAGTGACGCCAGAAGATCTGCTAGTTTTCTATCCCTGCTATGTACAGTATACTGCAGACAGAGCAGGCAGATGACACTGTCCAACTTAGGATATCAGACACTTCCAGCACTGCTACCACACTCTTGTTCCCCCCTCCCACTAATGGTTGCTATTCGCCACCACCGTGGCATTGCCTGACTGAGCCCGCACATTGTGTCCCTCCAGGAGTTGCATCCAGCAAAGCAGAGTCCATCTGATAGCTCAAGGTTCAAGCATATTGATGGGAAGCAATGGACTCCTACAGGCTCCAAGTAGCCTGGATTGACTGGAGACCAAGTACTCCTTCCCAACCATGCAGGCTGGCGTCTGTCGTTACCTGTTTTTCAGCGCAGAAGGAGAAACAACTTCCCATACCTAAGATGACTCATCTTGATCTCGCTGTCCAGAGACAAAGGAGACAGTGTGCCAGGATTTTGTGCTGCTACATTCTGGTGTGGTGCTGTGCATAAGAAATCACCTCAAATGATGCTACCATGAGAGCAACACTTTAATGAAGTGGCACATAGATGACCACCTGTGAGTAAGCATTATGTAGACCTGAAGTTTTACCTTTCTAATGCCCTGTACACACGGTCGGACTTTCCGACGGAATATGTGCGATCAGAGCTTGTTGTCGGAAATTTCGACCGTGTGTGGGCTCCATCGGACTTTTTCCATCGGAATTTCCGACACACAAAGTTTGAGAGCTTGCTATAAAATTTTCCGACAACAAAATCCAATCCTTTAAATTCCGATCGTGTGTAGACAAATCCGACGGACAAAGTGCCACGCATGCTCAGAATAAATTAAGAGACGAAAGCTATTGGCTATTGCCCCATTTATAGTCCCAACGTACGTGTTTTACGTCACTGCGTTTAGAACGATCGGATTTTCCGACAACTTTGTGTGACCATGTGTATGCAAGACAAGTTTGAGCCAACATCCGTCGGAAAAAATCCATGGATTTTGTTGTCGGAATGTCCGAACAAAGTCCGACCGTGTGTATGGGGCATTAGTCTCCAACAGAAGGAAGACCTTAAAGAACTAACTTACATTCTACTCAATGTCCCATTTAAACTAATAAAAGAGTTTCAGTGCTCCAACTCAGGCTCCTGTTAGTCAGAAAATATTCAATCAACCCAGATAGTCAGCACACAACAGGATCTTAGACAAAAATATGAAGCATTATTGATGCAAAGGCTTAAAAAACATTAACATAACCCTGCTTATGCGTTTCAGCCCTAACCATAGCTGGCTACCAACTGAGATGAGAACAATTTAAAATACATAGACCTCACCTCCTCATTTGATACATTGAGCGGATAAATTAAAAATTTGAAAAATCCCCGATTCAATAAAATCAAAGCAAACAGTGTTGGAAACAAAAAAACAACGATCAATATCCATAGTGCTCACTTCACATACATTTTATATATGTTATTTTTAGTTTACAAACACATGAATAGCCCACCTTGGATTTAGACCTTGTGGTGTTTTTGTAGAAAGTTTTGGGATCCACCAAGCCAAACTTCCCAACAGATGTCTGTGTACGTCTTTTCCTCTGATTGGTCTATTAACCCTTTCTACATCATGAAACTGAAAACTGGACATATCCCCAGAATGCACATCTTTAATATGTTTAGAGACCCATGACAATTGTTTGGCCTGTTGTTCACTAACCCAGCTTTAAGTGGGTTTATTACTACATCCAATATATTGTAACACATGCATTGGATCGTGTATATGACATTGTTAATGTTGCAAATATGGTAATGCCATATGGAAAACTAAGTATTTTTTTTCTTTCGTTTTTATATGTACCTGGCGAAAACGAAGTGTTTGTATCAAATTTGTGTGATCCAACAGTAGAGAGCAAAGAGAGAGGGTTCCCCTAATTGGATTTTTCCGGCACTTGCACAAAAATTAATATATAGTAAGAAAGTACATATTCATTTATAGAAGAATAAAACAATGTTTGTATTTATTTAGAAACTTTTCATATTAAAAACAGTGCAAACATTTGCAAACAACAAAAACATAATATAATGCATATGATTCAAGAACATTCTGTGTCCATGTCTGTTAATAGATGACAATAAGATGATGGGGTTCTTTTCAAGCCCGACGCGTTTCGGGGTATATTCTATTTCAAACCTTCTTCAGGGGCATGTTTGAAAAGAAAAATTCATCTGTTATGTTGTCGTTGATTTCTATGCAAAAGGATGATGTCAGTTTAGAATAAGGAGCAAGGGGTGCTTGCAGAAGAAATGGCGCTTACTTGGGTGTTCGTAGATCAGGAATGCTGTTCTCTGGGTACTTTAATTACATGTGTGGTACTTCCCCAAAGAGGGGGGAGGGACAGGGGGGAGGGGGTTTGTTTGTTTGTATTAAGTATATATAGCTTCACCTACCCCTGCCCTCCACGGATGCATGTAGGCCACAGCGGTATACTGGAGCACAGAGGAACAATCCTTGACTCAAACAGTATGTAAGACTGGCCAGCCACACATCCCAGCACCCGGCAGGTACAGCGTCTGACAATCCAATTACGGGAACCCTCTCTCTTTGTTTGAATAATTTTTGGATGTGGCACGGCCCCCTCTCTTTCTTAACCTAGGAGAACCAGTCACCCTCTTCTACAACAGTAGAGAGCCAGCACCTACTTGCAGAAGGTTGTGATGTGCATAAATTGGATGATAATAGAGCTTGTGTAGGGCTGTATACATTAATAAATCTTCATATTTCGCTAAGATCCTGTCATGTGCCAACTATCTTGGATGACAGAAGGAAGATCTTGGCCTAGTTAGTATCCAATATCAGCCCCAATTATTCCAGTAGAAGTAACAGAATAAGCATAGACTTTTTGAGATTTAAAATCCACCTGACTCCAATTCCACTTGAGACTGTGACCCCAACAGGGATCCAGCGCTGACCTAACAGGTCTTTGGGTCCCCAGCGCCAGCATGTTTAGTGTTGGAAGCCAGCTGTGACTGCTTGTGGCTTCACAGCCAGCTTCCCATTGCGCATGTGCGAGCCGTGCTGCGCTATGTGAATGGTCCCGCAGTCTCCTGGGACCTGAAGGTTGAGGGCAAGGGGGGAGAACTTCCATTAGAATTGCCTAGTCAATTCCAGCAGAGGTGGGAGTGGGTACCTATGCATTTTGAGAGTCTTTGTTACTTCTTGAGGAGCGTTAAAAAAACATTAGCACACCTAGTGATATTGACTCTACAAGACACGGATGCAGATCTGTCTTAGCATTGTCATTTTGCATCTGTGCCTTCTGAATGGGTGTTACAATGCTGTGGGTGCTTTTACTCCCATGGACATGTAAACATCCCTTGTAATAGAAAAAAAGCATGACAGGACCTCTTAAATATGAGATCTGGGGTCAAAAAGACCTGAGATCTCATATGTGTATACTAAAATGCAATAAAAAAATATCGTTGAAAAAAAAAAAAAAAAAATGTCCCTTTAAGAGCTATGGGCGAAAGTGACAATTGGAGTGGCTTCCATCCTGCGATGGTATGGAGCCGGGTGGGGGCCGACTTCCCCTCACTCAGCTCCAAACCACAGAGGGGAGAGGACATAATCACCTCCGCTGGCAGCTCCGGTAAGCAGCAGAGAGCATTGGAGCGCGGCAGGAGGGGGCCCTCTCACGCCACCGATAAAAGTGATCTTGCAGCGAATTCGCCACAGAGACCACTTTTATCTGAAACCAGATCGCTCACTGAAGAAGAGGATACCAGGGATATGGCAGCTAGCTAGCCATATCGTCATGACTCGATCCGTGAGTGGTTAATGGATACAAAATCGGTAATCGTTGGGGCGTTATTGAGCGGAAAAAGCGAAGGACAAGTTTGGAAATTTTTTACCGAACGAACGATAAATTGAAAGGTTAATGTGTTTCCAGTCCAAACTTTTTGCACTAGGTATATGTAGAAAAACGAACAAAAAATTGATTCATTAATGTCCACTGAATGATTTATCGGTCATTACATGATTGCACTATCATTTGCTCTCAGGAACAAATGTTCGTTTTTCAAAAATGAGTTCGGCTGATTTTTCATTTAGTGTATGGCCAGCATTAGGGCTTTGGAGAGAGATAAGTAAACTACACTACAGACATATGTGCCCAGGTCAGATTTCATGAATGGGGTTTACATCCACTTTAAAGTACAACTAAAAGGCAAAACGTTTTTTTCCTATTTTAGATGCAGTAAGGAAGGGTTATAATCCAATATCAGTTTTACTTTTGCCATGTGTGTCCCATTGGTGTTATTTCTCTTCACTTCCTGTTCCATAACCAAAACAGGATGTGAAAGAAAAGCCCGCAAACAGTTTGCTGAAGACAAGCAGACTAAGGACATGGATTACTGGAACCATGTCCTGTGGTCTGATGAGACCAAGATAAACTTATTTGGTTCAGATGGTGTCAAGCATGTGTGTCTTGTCCAAGTCAAGCATGGTGGTGGGAGTGTCATGATTTGGGGCTGCATGATTGCTGCCGCCACTGGGGAGCTACAGTTCATTGAGGGAACCATAAATGCCAACATGTACTGTGACATACTGAAGCAGAGCATGATCCCCTCGCTTCGGAGACTGAGCCACAGGGCAGTATTCCAACATAATGACTCCAAACACACCTCCAAGACGACCACTGCCTTGCTAAAGAAGCTGAGGGTAAAGGTGACCTGCCAAGCATATCTCCAGACCTAAACCCTATTGGGCATCTGTGGGGCATTCTCAAACGGAAGGTGGAAGAGCGCAAGGTCTCGAACATCCACCAGCTCTGTGATGTCGTCATGGAGGAGTGGAAGAGACCTCCAGTGGCAACCTGTGAAGCTCTGGTGAACTCCTTGCCCAAGAGGGTTAAGGTAGTGCTGGAAAATAATGATGGCCACACAAAGTATTTACACTTTGGGCCCAATTTGGACATTTACACTTAGGGGTGTACTCACTTTTGTTCCCAGCAGCTTAGACATTAATGGCTGTGTGTTGAGTTATTTTGAGGGGGCAGCAAATTTACAGTTATACAAGCTGTTCACTCACTACTTTACATTGTAGCAAAGTGTAATTTCTTCAGTGTTGTCACTGAAAAGATATAATAAAATATTTACAAAAATGTGAGGAGGGGTACTCACTTTTGTGAGATACTGTATATCAAAGCAGCCTGTATAATAAAAGTAACAGGAAGAGTAATATTTTAATATCCTACAGCTCATGCCTCCATTTCTTTTTGCGCTCTTTCACAGCTACACCAGAGGAATACTCTTCAGAAATCAACACTTTTGGGTCACTTTAAAGGCTCAATTGCTTAAAAAACATATATATTAAGACAGCCTTTTGGCACTTTAACATCCAGGTATAAGCTGGAATTCCACTCTTAAGATTACCTTAGAAGATGCCTTCCTTTTCCTATTTTGTTCAGGAATTTCCTCTGCTCTGCCTGTGAACAAAGAAATCAAACACAACACTGACAGCTTGAATTTATTGGTGGGAAAAGAAAGGTGACACATGACAGATACTCACATGCCACAGTCTGCTTTGGAGGTTTGGTTTGCTTTTGTCTGCTGTAGCCAACAATCTTGGGTTTCTTTTTGCTGGCAGTGTTCCTTAACCAGCTATGATCTGTTTTGGTATCATCGCCTCCTCTGTCAGTATCAGTGTCACTAAATAGATGCCTGTGTGGGCCTTCGGCCTAGCAAAAGAAAAGCAAATTTCAGTTTTGAATTTTTTTAGGTAAAGTTGCTCTAGGATTATAAAATATTTATATGGCTATGATGAACCTAGGGATATCAATCTTTAAATAAAAAGAAAAAAATGTGTGCGCTTGCATTAGATACTTAAATCTATATTCCTGTGTGATTGTCATAAATAGATGAATAAACACCATCAGAGTTAATTTTAAGTGTAAGTGAATAAAAGGTCGCTATGCGACACAGCAAATAGTGATATGTAAATCAAATACTAATATTAGCCATTCCATACAGATAAATATAGAAAACTTGTGTGCAAAAAACAAGGTTATTCCACCCAAGTGCAAAGTCATAAGTGAAAGAGTTCAAAATTGCGTCATGAGTCGCAAAAAAAACCCATATCCAAAGTTCATAAGTTGCATTCCTTAGTGTGTATAAAGGAATAAGGGGACGTGAAGGGACCTCCAACCACCAGTGGATCCAAAGGTTGATAACAGATGTATCCTTACCAGACGTGTTGGACATCCTTTATAGCAAGGTCTTAGAAGCATACAGATTTAGCCCTCTGCAGGGACAGGAGATGACAGCTCACCACACGACCGGAGATGATTCCGACACTTCCGCGTTGATGTAAATACTCCCTCGTTTTAAACTCGTGAATAAAGAAGGGGAGAAAAAGAAACTCCAATAGTGTAGTAGATAAAAAAAGGGAATTTTATTGCCTCAGACAACTAGGCATCATACAAAAACATCCATAATATAAAAGTCGGCAAAATATAAAAACAGCAGAAACGCCCGTGCTAAATTACATGGGGCTCTATGGCGATCTGGTGTACACTGCATAGCCACGCCCTACATGTTTCGTGATAGGTCACGTCTTCAAAGGTCGTGTGGTGAGCTGTCATCTCCTGTCCCTGCAGAGGGCTAAATCTGTATGCTTCTAAGATCTTGCTATAAAGGAGGTCCAACGCGTCTGGTAAGGATACATCTGTTATCAACCTTTGGATCCACTGGTGGTTGGAGGTCCCTTCACGTCCCCTTATTCCTTTATACACACTAAGGAATGCAACTTATGAACTTTGGATATGCGTTTTTTTTGCGACTTATGACGCAATTTTGAACTCTTTCACTTACGACTTTAGACTTGGGTGGAATAACCTTGTTTTTTGCACACAAGTTTTCTATATTTATCTGTATGGAATGGTTAATATTAGTATTTGATTTACATATCACTATTTGCTGTGTCGCATAGCGACTTTTTATTCACTTACACTTAAAATTAACTCTGATGGTGTTTATTCATCTATTTATGACAATCACACAGGAATATAGATTTAAGTATCTAATGCAAGCGCACAAATTTTTTTCTTTTTATTTAAATTTTTCACCTCATTGATATTTGTGGTTTTTGTTGCAGCTGCAGTCACACTAATTTTTGCTTGGTAGCGCAGGTTTTCTTTCTTTTTTCCTGGATATCAATCTTTGCCTATACCACTAGGATGCTACGCTCAGTCCCAGCAAAGGACACCAATTTAATAGGGTTTATGTAAGTTCTTTCATGGTTGCATCAGTCTGTTCTAGGCAGTTTTGATTCTCTCAGATTTTATAACCATTAAAACAGTGGGTCATATGGATTTCACCCAAAACTGGCTATACAATGGATGTGTACATTTATTTCTTAGGTAGGAATATTAAGTTGTAAATGCCTTCAGGTCATGAAAATGTTCATTGTAAAGTACTTTGGATAAATGGTAAGGGCTATAAAAATACATTAAATTAATTAAGCTTTTAATCTTCTATTTCATGCCGTGCACACTATTTTCAGGCAAAGCTGAACAACCTCCATGGCAGTAGCAGAATAGCATGGTCATCAAGACACCTCCAGCCTGCTGATTGGACAATGATGTAATAAGAGCACTCTGACAGTATTTTGGACTGTAGCAGAGCTTGGATGCTGGTTCTCCTTCCTATAACGATGCTGTACAGGGCAATACAGGAGACTGATATGAAGATAGATTCAGGTACTTACACCAATTGCATTCAAATGATTTTATTAATGAACACATCAGTGCTTTAATTAATTAATATATCTTCCAGCTTTAATAGTAAAACAGGCACAACATTTACCTTTTGCTTAGTCACTGTAGTACTTTTCTGTTTTTTTTCAGCTGTGCTCCTAAACAAAAGCAATATTTCTGCATAAATATGTGAATTCTTTAATTCTTTACAGTGCACAACACAAAAGTACAAGTTTATCAATCCAACATCCATCTTGGCCAAGTTCTAAGAAACTAAAATCAAATGAGTGTCTTGCGATACAAACTTTACCTTAGTGGCCATATCTGTAAATCCCAAATACTGCTTTATAAAGATAAAAAAAAGTGTTCATTTTAAAATAAAAAAACTGCTTATTTTTAATACTCATGTACTTCTCTGTGATCCAGTGCCAGTACTCTTCTGTGCTGAATGACACCCAGTATCATCCAACCTATTTCCTGTAAGCCCAGGACGTCATGACAACACCCACTGGGGGTGCATCAACATATTGGCCTGGGCTGACTGCACCACTGGACAAAGAGGCAGTGACAATTCATAATATGTAGTAGGGACTGCCTCCTTCCACTGCTGGAGGAAAGAGGAAGAACCTACGACATTACAAAAATGGCCTGAAGACTTGAGGATTTAGGGTAAGTATAAAGGATTTAAAGAGAAGTGAAATGCATGCAAAAAAAAAAAGCTGCAGTTCAGTGTCACCACACCACAAGAAAAAAAAAAAACTTTAATTTACTTTGTAATTAAAACTTGTTTCAGACAATAAACAGGAGTTTTAAATGTTTACAGGATTGTCCAATTTACATATTTATAATGATACTTTATTGTGTGATCCTCAAACACATTTAGATTTTTGTTTCAGCCAGTGAATCTCACAACTATTACTTATAGTCCAATAGCAGCCCGCAGTGGTTACAGTTCTACTTATGCCGCCTACACACGATCGTAATTTCCGTCAGAAAAAACTTGGATGGTTTTTCCGACGGAATTCCGCTCAAGCTTGCCTTGCATACACACGGTCACACAAAAGTTCTCTGAACTTTCGACCATCAAGAACGCGGTGACGTTCAACACTACGACAAGTCAAGAAAATGAAGTTCAATGCTTCTGAGCATGCGTCAAATTATTTCCGAGCATGCGTGATTTTTTTGCACGTCCGAATTGCATACAGACGAACACATTTTCGGATAGGAACTTTTCCCGACCGAAAAATAGAGAACATGCTCTCAGTCTTTTGCTGGCTGGAATTCTGCCAGCAAAAGACTGATGGAGCATACACACGGTCGCATTTTCCGACAAAAAGCTCTCATCGGAGTTTTGCTGGCGGCATTTCCGATCGTGTGTGCACGGCATTAGTCTATGGGTAAAGCCCATGCACTGTGTGGAAGCACACAATGTAAAAAAAATGTGCAGCGCAAATGGAATTTTGCTGATGGTGTACTAGCCCTAGAAAGACATTCAGTTCATCTTTAGATGGTCTGAATAGGATTCGTTACTAAGGATTGGCCCCTGCCAAAAAGCTCAAAGGCCTTAAAAGTAAACAATACATTTTAGATCCCTAACACAAGATCTGGCGAAATGAAAAATTAAAACGCTTACTCATTGCTAGTCATTGATACACTGGTTGTTGGCTTTGGTAGAAAAGTTGATGCAACCTTAAATAAAAAAGAAAATCCCTCTGTTAGCAGTTTCTATACTGTTCATTTGTTTACTGTTCCATAACAGCAATAAACTCTCAAATTAAAGAACCAGCTTTGGGAATTACAAAAAGAAACTACCAGTGCAGTGGGATAAGGTGTAATACTTGCTTTACTCCTTGTTCCAACAGGCTTCCTTTATCTGTGCAACCGGTCCCTCAAAGCCTATTCTATATGCTCCAGTGGCACATAGATGTCATCACATAAAATACAGGGCTCATAGCGATGCAATGAACACGAAGACAGCAAGGGACCACCCACCAGCCAAAGCAGAGCATAGCACTGAAGCCTGTGGAAGCAAAGAATAGAGTACGTTTTACACCTTATTCCTCACTCCCTTGGAGTTAGCCCTTGCAGCAGGGGGAGAGCAGGGGGGGACTGACAACTCATGGGGCTCCGGGCAATAGGAGATTATGGGGCCCCCGGGCAATAGGAGATTATGGGGCCCCGGGCAATAGGAGATTATGGGGCCCCGGGTAATAGGAGATTATGGGGCCCCGGGCAATAGGAGAAGATTATGGGGCCCCCGGGCAATAGGAGAAGATTATGGGGGCCCCCAGGTAATAGGAGATTATGGGGCCCCCAGGCAATAGATTATGGGGCCACACAGTATACACATATACAGTATACACACACAGACACACAATATACACACACAGAATACACATACACACACTGAAAAGGTACTGGAGAGGCGGGGCAGCTATAATCTTGTGATTTTTTTAAAAAACACTGATTTTTACATACTTACTTACATATTTTTACTGTCCCTGGTTTTATTGAGGCTGGCAACCCTGATGGGGCCCCTTAGTGGCATGGGGCCCTCGGGCAGTACCCGAGAGCCCGAATGGTCAGTCCGCCCCTGGGGGAGAGCCAATGCAAGGGTAGTATTTTTGTAATTCCAGGAGTTGGACTTTCAAACATTATTCTGTACCTTGATTTTACCTTCTTGACTTACCCCAAGCTCTATTCTAGGGTTATCACCTTCTGCAGACTGAAAGCTGTAAATATCATCCCTGCCAAGAAAAAAAGAAACATTTTCTCCATGCTTTTTCCGCTACTGAATATCAGGGGAAACATTTTTTTCATGTATGTCAACATATTTACAAATACATTTTTTTAAAGCCGTACTTACCATGGCTCTCCTTTTCTAATCTTGTTCAATTCTCCCTTTTCTTTTAATTTAACCTTATTTTGCCTTTTCCCCTTGATACAAAAAAACAGATATACATTTTATATATAAATCAAAATAAAAAAACAAAAAAAATCAATAAATCGAATGCAATTGATTTTAGATATCATTTTGGCCTCCCCAAAGATCTAGGTAATAGAGAACTCCTGCCAAGCTCTGACACATGAAGGCTGCCATGAAGCAGACAGCTCTGTCAGTTAAATCTACAGGTCGGCTAATACAATACCATGCTGGAGTACAGGGGAGGTCAGGTAGCTTTTTTTATAGGAAAGGCAAGGGAATGTGGTTTTCTATATCTTCTACTGAGGTACACAGGGAGTCTCAAACCTTCTATACTGCACCCTACAGGAGGATTGGATACTGGAATACCCCTCCTACTACAAGCCTGCCTAGTTTTTGCTAGTTGCCTAGGATGATGGACACATTTTCTTCGGCTTCTTTCTTTCTGCTGTTTTTTTTTCTTTCTTTCTTCTGCTGTTTTCCAGTCTGACATTTAATTTACTAAGCAATTTTGTCTTTCCTGGACCTTCAGAAATTGACGCTGGAACGACTCGTTACTTGAAGGATCTGGGCCTGGACATGTCTGCTGTCAGAGTGTTTCTTCCTGAGGACTCTTCTTTCTCAGGATCAAACTCTTTAATACAGAATCCATCCAAGTCTTCACTATTATTAACCCCTTCCCGACCGGCACACGCCGATGTATGTCGGCAGAATGGCACGGCTGGGCAAATGGGCGTACCCGTTCGTCCCTTTAAATTTGCCGCCGTGCCATTGTGTGTGCGCCGCTGGAGCTCCGTGAGTCTGGTGGCGGGTCCCGCGGACTTGATCGCCGTGGGAATACCCACGATCGCCTCACGGACGAACGGGGAGATGCTAATGTAAACAAGCATCTCCCGTTCTGCCTAGTGACAGTGTCACTGATCTCTGCTCCCTGTGATCGGGAGCAGAGATCAGGGACGTGTCACACGTAACCACGCCCCCCCCCCCACAGTTAGTAACACTCTCCAGGACATACTTAACCCCTCCCTAGCCCCCTAGTGGTTAACCCCTTCACTGCCAGTGTCATTTACACAGGAATTTGTATAGCAATGTATAAATGACAATAGTCCCAAAAATGTGTCAAAAATGTCCGATGTGTCCGCCATAATGTCACAGTCACGATAAAAATCGCTGATCACCGCCATTACTAGTAAAAAAAAAATAAATAAATAAAAATGCCATAAAACTATCCCCTATTTTGTAAACGCAATCAATAAACGCTTATTGTGATTTTTTTTAACCAAAAATATGTAGCAGAATACATATCGGCCTAAACTGAGGAAAAAAAATGTTTTTTTAAAATATTTTTTGGGGATATTTATTATAGCAAAAAGTTTAAAAAAATGCATTTTCAAAATTGTTGCTACTTTTTTTGTTTATAGCGCAAAATATAAAAACCGCAGAGGCGATTAAATACCACCAAAAGAAAGCTCTATTTGTGGGGAAAAAAGGACGTCAATTTTGTTTGGGAGCCACGTCGCACGACCGCGCAATTAACAGTTAAAGCGACGCAGTGCCGAATCGCAAAAAGTGCTCTGGTCAGGAAGGGGGTAAATTCTTCCGGGGCTGAAGTGGTTAACCACAAAGGCACAAAACAATCGACTCACCTTGTTTTTTTGTGTGCTGTGATCATTTATATTTTGCCTGAAACATAAGGAGAAAACATTACAAATTTCCTAAATATAAAGTTTTTAAAACTGCACATTCATCAATAATTTGCAATAATGTCCATGGACTTTAGGGTGGATCTATCATTAAATTTCACACATCATGTGGCAAAAAGCCTAAGTAGCCTAGATCATCTGGTTTCCAGATGCTAGGAGCAGTGAAAATTCACAGCATTAGAGACATGGTGGGAATTAACAAAGAGTTTTGCAAACACAAGCATGCACAACCCTTCTAAACTTAGAACATGGAGCAGATGTTGCTCTTGTTAATCAGGAGCGATCTGTTCTTTTTTCTGTATCTATGACAGGCACAGCACATAGAACGGAGAGGTGGAGATGCATGCTCCGATCTTACAGCTGTTCCTGCCCCCCACCCCCGCCCCTCTCTCAGCTGAGGGAGGAGAGGGTGTTAACCATGTGCAGTCTCTGTTCATGCTGTGTAATCAATGTACAGGCAGAAAGCGTAATGTGAGCTTGTCTGCTGACAGCTCACATCCCCTGCGACAACCTGGTGGGAAACTGAGGCAGCTTTCTATATGGAAAACTGCCATATTCCCTGTGTTCATTTGGTGCAGACATGCACCAGTTTTTATTTCACTCTGAATATGGTTCCCAAACTTGCCGATGTTAGTGCAGTTCATTTCTAAAATTATTGATTAGTAATTGATTGAAGTAATTGTTTAAATGGTTTGCTATACCCAGGTCTTCCTCAACATACAGTAAGTGTTGTGCCCAGTTTTCATTTTAGTAATCCCATTGTATTTTTTTCCTTCCATCACTCATGTACCTAAAAAAGGTTTGGTCTCTTTTCTTAATAGACTTAGCCATTTCCACTTCTTTCTCTGCTTTGGCACCACTGATAATGTGCTTGGCCTCCATGAATCTGTTTTTTATACACTTCTCTATCAGCTACACTTTCTGTTTCCTTGAATCTCCTATATGCCAATTTTTTTTCTCCTATCCTACTTGCCTTGTTAGTGAACCATATTTTTTCTTCTGTTTCTTCTTAATAATGCCTGACTTATAATCTGGTTGTCTCCAGGATGGTAGACTTTAACAGTGCCTACTGATTACTGAATCCTGTCGTTTTACTTCAACCTTTTAATTTACCGTATTTATCGGCGTATAACACGCGCCGGCGTATAACACGCACCCCAAGTTTAGGAAAGAATTTTAAGGAAAAAAACTTTTAGGAGGGAAGTTTAAGGAAAAGAAACTTACATTAAAATGCCCATCAATGCAGCCTTATCAGTGTTCATCTGCAGCCTTGCTAGTGTCATTGCAGCCTTTTCAGTGTCAGTGCAGCCTTGTCAGTGCAGCTTTGCCCCAGTGCAGTCTTGTCAGTGCAGCCTTGTCAGTGCAGCCTTCCCCAGTGCAGCCTTCCCCCCAGTGCAGCCTTGTCCTCAGCGCAGCCTTGTCCCCAGCGCAGCCTTGTCCCCAGCGCAGCCTTGTCCCCAGTGTCCATGCCTACCGCCTGCCGCCGCCGACATACACATGCATGTAGTTTTAAATATGGCGCCGGGGAGTTCGGAGGGACTCGGCGCCGGCGGAACTGAACGAACGCTGCCGAGATACACATAGTCGAGTGTATTCGGCTCTTTCCGGCGCTGCTCACAGTCCCGCCCTATGATGGACATAACACAGGTCCAATGGCGGGACTGGGCGTGACTGTGAGCGTCGCCGGAAAGAGCCGAATACACTCGACTATGTATCTCGGCTCTGTGATTTTGGCGGCGCTCATTCAGCTCCACCGAGTCCCTCCAAACTTCGCGGCGCCATATTTAAAACTACTCGCTATGTGAATGTCGGCGGCGATCGCCACCGTTAGCTCACAATTAGCGGGGATCGGCGTATAACACGCACCCATGACTTTCGCGATTTTAAGGGGAAAAAAGTGTGTGTTATACGCCGATAAATACGGTACTTTGTTTTTAGAAATGAAACGTACTTAAATAACATGCTATACATACACATATAAAGAGTGTACTTTGGTAAAATCATGAAAAATGTACTTCAGTTCACATATACAAAACCAATTTGTTTTGGTTTTGACAGTATATAGGTTTACCCCCTCAGTAATAAAATCTACATATATTATCATACCACACCACTGCTGCTTGCTTTTTATTGACAACATCACAGGAGTATTTGCTTCCTATTTTGGCAAGGAGTGACTGTGTTGCATCATGTAGACTTCTGGGCTTTTCATTCTGTGAATACATAACACCAGAACAACCTTTCAAAAGGTATATCAATGAACTGTAAAATCAATCTAAGGCTTTTTCCTTCAGAGTAATAAACAGGCACTTTCAATGCAAGTTGGCATGTTAAATGTCTTAAAATAAATGTAATTTATCTAGTTTTCTTAATTGTTATTGCAGCTAGGAGCCTAGATCTCCTTCACCCTGCTTGACAGTGCTAGAGGGAGGGCCTGAGCAAGGTTTTTACATAACTTACCTAAACTCCAGGAGCAATGCAATGTCAATCTAAAGGGCTATGGGTGGAGCTAGGGTGGCTCTTTGTTGATAGAGTTACCAATGGAACCATATCTATAGCAGCAGCAAGGGAGACAATGGTGAAGTAACTGCAATAAAAAAACTGAACTCTAGGAATTAGGAAAACTATACCCTTATAGAGGGGCACTCCACACTGAAAGGATTAAATGCTAGTTTAGCCTAGGGGTGCAGGGATAAAGTTTATTACTTACCCTATCTCTCACTCCAGTACTGTTCTCTTCTGCCTAAAGCTCCAGGCTGTGGGCAGACCCTCAGCATCATCACATACAAGGCAGGACTAACAGCCCTGCATTGTACATGAAGAAGTGAGCTTTCAACAGGGCCCAAAGCACCTTAGAGGGGTGGCAGAGCTACAATATGGTCTCATGGAAGAGGAGTGGGAGGGCTGTAGAAAATACGTTTTGTTCTTATTCTGGCACTCCGAATCAAACAACCTTTTTACCCTTGCAGTTCAGGGTGTTGTGGGGGTCACTGCAAAGGTGGATTTTGTCTAATTCCTGGAGTCCTGCATTAAGTAGAAGGCGTGTTATGACCTTATGAAAATAAGTGCCTATCCATTAACCACTTCCGAACTGCCCACCGCACATATCAGTCCACGCACCACTCGTTAAAGCGAACCCAGACCTTTTTGTAGATACTTCTTGCTGCTATTGAGGAGAGTGGCTATCAGCCATTCTGAAAATCCCTTGGTTTTTAATATTAATATTCCTTCCTCAGTAGCCAGGCCGCTAAGTTCCAACGGTATACTTACTCCAGAAGTGGTAGGAACCAAGGAGGTTCTACTGCTAACCATTTGAGGATCGAGAACCAAGCCCTTTTGGGCCAATGTGGTGCCACCAAGATCAGAGCGATGTTCTCTGTCTGAAATTTTCTCAGTTCGGCCGGGAGCAAGCCCGGGGGCGGGAAGGCATAGCATCTTTTGAAACGCCAGCTCTGCGTTAGCGCATCTACCCCAGTGCGTTTTCCCACCTGTTTAGTGAGAAAAAACAGGGGGTTTTTGCATTGTCCCTTGACGCGAAGAGGTCCACCTCCGGGGGTCCCCATCTTTTGTATATAAGGCTGAAGACCTCCTGGTTGAGGACCCAATCGCCCTCTCTCAGCTGCTTTCTGCTGAGAAAGTCTGCCACCACATTCTTTTCCCCTCTTAGAAACATCACCGATAGGGAAAGTGCCTTGGCCACGGTCAGGACTTCTATTGCTAAGGCTAACAGCATCCCGCTCCTCATGCCGCCTTGCTTGTTTACATAAGCGACGACAGATGGGTTGTCTGAGCGCACTTGAATGTGGTGGCCCTGAGTGCCAACCCGATGGCTTTTAGTTCCTTCCAATTGGATGACCTTTTGAGCTCCTCGTCTCTCCAGGTGCCCTGTGCCAGTAGGGTTCCCAAGTGTGCGCCTGCCTTTGCCGCTTGCGTCTGTGGTTACCACCCAGGAGACCGGAATGAGCCACAGATGCCCCTGTGACAGGTTTACCGTTTTCCTCCACCACCAAAGGGATCTTTTTACCTGAGGAGGAACACATAGTATGGTGTCTAATGACTCATGGCTGTCTAATGACTCATGGCACTTTTAGGATAGGCCAAATGGAAGTGCCTGAAACAGTAGATGAATTGTTTCTCCTTCTATGTTCACCGCTAGATGGAGAAACTTCTGGAAAGCCTCCGTGATAGGAACGTGGAGGTAGGCGTCCTTAAATTCTAGTGACACCATGTAAGAGTTCTGCGGTAGCAAGGCTCTGACTGTAAAGATCGACTCCATCCGGAACCTCTTGTAGGAAATTGACTGGTTCAGGGGTCTTAAGTTCAGGATCAATCTGTATTTTCCTTAGAGGTTTTTTACTACAAAAATGTGTGAATTAAACCCCCAACCCCCCACCCCTTTTGGAAATCTGCGAACCACGTTCATGTTGTAATTTATTTTTGAAATTCTTAATAGAGTTAAAAAAAGAGACTGTGGAAACTTTTTAAAGACTCCTCGTAAAACAAGAGTTCTCTGTGTGAAAGTAGTGGTGTCTTTAAAGCAGTCTAAGGAAGCCATACACAGACCGAATCTGCTGAACCGGCCGAGATTCAAACCGTGCATGGGCAGGGCAAGTGTACCAAGTTGATCGATCAGCTTGGGTACAACCAGCATGCCAGGTTTTAACTGCGTTTATCGCTAGCAGATGCTTTAGCCGCTAGCAATAATCACTGTCTTCTCCCGGCCTGGACAATGGCCTGGCAGGAGGGATTCCCATATAAACACTGTCTGTGTTGATGGGGGAATCGAGCAAAGAAATTTGCTCCATGTATGGCCAGCCTAACCGGAGTTAGAGTTAGAACTCTGTAACTAGCAGAGATTGTCAGCTTTGCTGATTGCCAAGAACTCTGACTCAACAATAAGAAAGTGAGACCAATGGAGAATTGGGGATTTTTGTTTTTTAATATTGGAATGCACTTTTTGCATCCAAAACTTTGGTTAAGCTTAAGTATAAGATTTCCTTTATACGTAAGTAAATTATGTACTTCATGTAACACTTAAAGGCTCAAATGAACTTTCAGTTTAAATCAGCTAAATGTATACAAAGTGCGTCACAACAATTTGTGTGCAAAGTCTTTTCTTTAGAAATGACCACACTCTGAATAGAAAAGCCTGTCTTGTGCCAACATGCAGAAGAAAAGGACCCCTGCTCTGTGTGGAAACTGTGGCATCTCTACAGAGGCTCAACATGGGCTGTGACTGCTGTCTAAAGGAAACAAATGATAAGACTTTACACACCATTTGCAGGAGGAAAGGAATAAAGAGCCACAAGGCCCTAATTCGGACTTTACAGGCAAGATGGACAATAGTATAGTAAAAAATATATTTTATTAACAATAAATCATATCAAACAGGTCATGTAGAAAAAGAATTAAAAACATACGATTGTTGTAATTGTTGTATGTCCTCCAGATATTACAGTGTTTAAACGTTTTTGTTATATGTTATTATAATACAATGTCTGATTGATTTGTTTTTGATAGTGAGACCTGTTCCTTTGAACTACCCCCAAGTGTGTCCTGACGAAGCAAAATAGCGAAACGCTTTGACGCACAGGGGCTCACTTCCGTTCATTTGGTGTCAACCCTCTTGTTCACACTAGATATTTACAACTATCATATGTCTATCGTATGAATAAATTATATAGGCTGTGATAAAAAGTGATATTAGTTGTAGTGTACACCAAAAAGTGTACATTGCTTCCAAAATAAATGTTGAATCAAATGAATACTACATAGAATAAATACTTATATGAGTAAATACATAAAATAAATGCATATAACATATAATGGTAAACTCAATTTAAAAGTGCTTGGTGCATAACTGTGTTTAACCACTTTAACTACTTGCCTACCAGGCCAATTCTGACATTTCTCTCCTACATGTAAAAATCATTTTTTTGCTAGAAAATTACATAGAACCCCCAAACATTATATATGTTTTTTTAGCAAAGACCCTAGAGAATACAGTGGCGGTTGTTGCAACTTTTTATCTCACACAGTATTTGCGCAGGAATTTTTCGAACACTTTTTTTTGGGAAAAAAACAGTTTTGTGTTTAAAAAAAAAAAACAGTAAAGTTAGCCCAATGTTTTTGCATATTGTGAAAGATGAAGTTACGCCGAGTAAATAGATACCTAACATGTCACGCTTCAAAATTGCACAGGCTCGTGGAATGGCGCCAATGTTCGGTACTTAAAAATCCCCATAGGCGACACTTGAAATTTTTTTACTGGTTACATGTTTTGAGTTACAGAGGAGGTCTAGGGACAAAATGATTGCTCTAGCTCCAACGTTCGCAGCGATACCTCACATGTATGGTTTGAACACCGTTTTCATATGTGGGCGGGACTTACATATGCGTTTGCTTCTGCGTGCGAGCACACGGGGACAGTGGCGCTTTAACATTTTTTTTTTTTTTACATTTTTTTTTTTATTGTTAATTATAATTTCTTTTTTTATTGACACTTTTTTGAAAAAAAAAAAAATTTGATCACTTTTATTCCTATTACAAGGAATGTAAACATCCCTTGTAATAGGAATATGACATGACAGGTCCTCTTAATAGTGAGATATGGGGTCAATAAGACCCCACATCTCACCACTAGGCTGGGAAGCCTGAAACTAAAAAAAAATTAAAACGATCACCGCTTCCCAGCCAAAGCGGCACCCGTTTTTATGAATGGAGAGGCCGGGCGTGACGTCATAACATAGCGCCCGGCCTCCGACGATCATAGAGACTCCGGCGACCATCTGGTCCGCCGGAAATCTCTATGATCTACATCCGGCGCATCCTCTCCGCCTCACCGATCATAATGGTGAGTCGGAAAAAGCACCGGAGAGTGGCGGGGGGGGGGGGGAGGGACACGTCCCCTCTCGCCTCCCGTAAGAACGATCAAGCGGCGGAACAGCCGCTATGATCGTTCCTATGGTGTAGTGATTCGCCGCCTGAAACCGGCAATATCTGAATGATGTCTGTAACTACAGGCATCATTCAGATATACCCGCTCAAAGTCCACGACGTCATATGACGTGGGCAGGAAGTGGTTAATACAGGGCATTTTCGCCCCCTTCCTGCCCAGACCAATTTTCAGCTTTCAGCGCTGTTACACTTTGAATGACAATTGTGCGGTCATGCAACACTGTACCCATATGAAATTTTGATAATTGTTTTCCCCACAAATAGAGCTTTCTTTTGGTGGTATTTGATCACCTCTGCGGTTTTTATCTTTTGCGCTGTAAACAAAAAAAAGCGACAATTTTGAAAAAAACACAATATTTTTTACTTTTTGCTATAATAAATATCTCATTAAAAAAATTTTTTTTCCTCAGCTTAGGCCAATATATATTTTTCTACATATTTTTGGAAAAAAAACCCCAAAAAAACCCGCAATAAGCGTGTATTGATTGGTTTGCGCAAAAGTTATAGCGTCCACAAAATAGGGGATAAATTTATTGCATTTTTATTGTTATTTTTATACTAGTAATGGCGGCGATCTGCGATTTTTATTGTGACTGCGATATTGCGGCGGACACTTCGGACACTTTTGACAATATTTTGGGACCATTCACATTTATACAGCTATCAGAGCTATAAAAAATGCACTGATTACTGTGTAAATGTGACTGGCAGGGAAGTGGCTAACACTAGGTGGCGAGGAAGGGGTTAAATGTGTATCCTAGGGAGTGATTCTAACTGTAAGGGGAGGGAACTCACAAGGGAAGGAGACCGATTGGTGTTCCTCTGTACTGGGAACACCCCATCAGTCTCCTCTCCTCTGATAGGACATGGATCTGTGTTTACACACACACAGATCCACGGTCCTGCTGTGTTCACGGGCAATCGCGGGCGGGGTGCCTAGTGACACCGCAGGCGTGCGCCTGCCCCCTAGAGGCTCAGAAAGTAAAAGACGTCATATGAAGGGGGCCCAGAGGGACAAAGGGTTCCCGCCGCCGTCATATCACTATGCGTGGTAGGGAAGTGGTTAAAATAGTAAAGGCATATACAAATAATACAGCAAAGTGCTCCTGTGCAGTTATAAAGTGTCCAAAAATGTCATTAATGACCGTGCTGGAAAAAGCAATACAAGCAAAATGTTTGGTTCAGGTCATATGACAAGGTGCTCATGTGCATATGAGTAGCATCCAGCTGCGTCACTAATAACGTGATAATATAATCCGTGTAATTTGAAAAACAAATTGGAAGTTGAAGCGAAACTGAAGTAGACAGTTGGACGGGACGGTTGGAAGGGATTTGGGGGCTCTATAACGAGTCTGTGACCGGAGAGAGTGGTGAGGAGAAGACTGATTTTTCTGGCAGCATTGTAAAGATCCTGGATGGATATGCTGAGGAGCCCAGGAGCCTGATACTACTAAAAAGCCCAGAGGTGGTTCACATGCGTGCTTTGACTTAGCTTAATTGCAAAGTCGCACGCTCTAAGGTGAGCGTTCACTACTTAAGGAGCGTACCTGAGTGATGACACCCTAGCACATCTTGGATCACATACCAATTTGTTTTTCAAATTACACGGACTATATTATCATGTTATTAGTGACGCAGCTGGATGCTACTCATATGCACATGAGCACCTTGTCATATGACCTGAACCAAACATTTTGCTTGTATTGCTTTTTCTAGCACGGTCATTAATGACATTTTTGGACACTTTATAACTGCACAGGAGCACTTTGCTGTATTATTTTTATATGCCTTTGGTATTTTAAACACAGTTATGCACCAATCACTTTTAAATTGAGTTTACCATTATATGTTATATGCATTTATTTTATGTATTTACATAAGTATTTAATCTATTTATTATTCATTTGATTCAATATTTATTTTGGAAGCAATATACACACTTTTTGGTGTACACTACAACTAATATCACTTTTTAGCGCAGTGTATATGATTTATTCATTTGTTTTTGCACGGTATATGTGACGTGTTTAACGCTAGCAGCTTTTTGTACATTTTTTAATTCAGGCATCTAGGCAGTGGTGGCTCGCAGGACTTCTTCCATATATGTCTATCGTATGTTTTTAATTAGTTTCTACTTGACCTGTTTGATATGATCCATTGTTAATAAAATATAATTTTTTACTACACTATTGTCCATCTGCCTGTAAAGTCTGAATTAGGGCCTTGTGGCTCTTTATTCCTTTCCTCCTTCAAATTCAAGTATATACGGATGTGGTCTTAGGAGTGTTATTCTAAATTTTTGCAATTTACACACCATTTGTTATGATGCACTGATAATGTAATTTGTGTATTTAAACTGAAAGTTCAATTGCCCTTTAGGAATATATTTTTTCTTTCAGATTTCTGAAGAAAAGAAGTTTAAATATTACCTTAGGTCTCGACGATTCTTTCTTCTTCGCTGCGTTGTCAGAGCTTTTGAACTTTGCTACCTTTGCGCTTTCCTTCTTACTATTATTGTCAGATGTCTTAGCTGGATCATCACCATGAGAATGAACATCGGTCTCCCTGCTTTGCGTGTTCAAGGATATGTCAGGCTTTTTGACGTTCAAGTTTTGTCTTTTAATAGCTTGTTCCTCAGCTTTTGTTTTTTCTGCTTTTTTGTTTTTGCATCTCTCTTGAGCCTGTGATTTTGTGCTTGGGCAACTAGCGCCTGTGGGTTTTTTATTTTGGGCACTTGTTTTACTCTGGAAGGCTGAACTCTTTCCCATTTTGGCAAGCAGATCACTAACCGATTTATCTGAAATATAACACATACAGAAAATTGTGTATAGTAAACCCCTGCGCCAAACCGTGTATATTATAATTAAATTAAAAAATTTACTGTAATAAGTTAGAATAAGCTGCCACCCTGTGGTGTAAATCTACACTCAATAACAAATAAAATATTAAAGAGGAAGTAAACTCTGCCGTCCCTATGTGTCAGAAATCATGAAATCAGACCGAGACAGAAGTACAGTTAAATCACACTTGTTTAATAATAAAAGTAAATAGAACAAAACGTAGTCAAAACATAGCCAAAACATAGCCAGAGTTCAGGAACCGAAACGGATAGTCAGAAAAGTCAAACGTCAGGGAGCCGGAGATGAGCGTAGTAAAACAGCAAGCAGGATCTGGAGACAGAAGGGATGTCAGCCAAGCAAGTCTTTTAACAGGAATGCAGGAGAGCGTCTTTGTGATGTTGACTGAGGCGAATGCAGAGATCGTCTGGACTGGACGGCTTAAGTAGGCAGGACTAACGAGCAGGATATCATCAACAGCTGAGTAACTGTGAAGAGACAGGAGCTGGCATTAAGCCGACAGCTGGGCGGCCAGCTCAGAGAAGGAAGGGCTGAGCGCAGCTCTAACATTACCCCCTCCTCAACGACCCCTTCCTCCCGGAGGACCGCCAGGCTTGAGGGGAAAAAGTCTATGAAAATCATGGAGGAAGACAGGGGCATGTACATCCGAGGATGAGACCCAAGAGCGTTCCTCCAGACTGTACTTCTTCCAATGCGCCAGGTACTGTATGCGCCCACGGAACATATGGGAGTCAACAATGGACTGTACTTCATACTCCTCATGGTTCTCAACCTGTACAGGGTGAAGACGTGGTATCGAGGTGGTAAAGCGGTTGCAGACCAAAGGTTTTAATAAGGAGACATGAAATACATTCGAAATACGCATGTTAGAAGGAAGGTCTAATGCGCAAGTCACTGGGTTAATCCTGCAAAGAATACAGAAAGGCCCAATAAACTGAGGTGCGAACTTCAGTGAGGGAACGCAAAGTCAGAGGTTGCGAGATGACAGCCAGACCCTGTCCCCAACCTGGTAGGAAAGCGCGGCCAGGTGTCTGCGGTCAGCATGGAGTCTGTACCTAGCATTAGCATGTTGCAAAGCCTCCTGGACTTGTGCCCAAATGGAACGAAGACCACGGAGATGCTCCTCTAACGCAGGAATACTCTGCGGAACAAATGAGTCAAGCAACATGGAAGGTTGGAAACCATAGTTCGCCATCAACGGGAATAATCAAGAAGCAGAATTCAAGACACTATTGTGAGCAAACTGCCCACGGTAATAGGTCTAACCAGTTGTTATGATGGTCAGAAATATAGCAACGTAGGAATTGCTCCAAGGACTGATTGGCTCATTCTGCGGCCCCATTAGACTGCGGGTGATACGCAGAGGAAAAAGCAAGCTGAATTCCCAACTGTGCACAAAAGGCTTGCCAGAACCAGGACATAAACTGGCTAGCCCTGTCCGAGACAATCACCTTGGATAGCCCATGTAAGCGAAAGATCTCCCAAGCAAAAATAGAAGCCAGTTCCTTAGAAGTGGGCAACTTCTTAAGTGGAAAACAATGAGACATTTTTGAGAACCGGTCAACCACCATAAGGATAACTGTGTTGCCCTGGGAGTTGGGTAACTCAACAATAAAATCCATAGACAGGTGGCTCTCCATTGGGTATGGGTTGTAGGAGACCCACTGGAAGAGGTCATGAAGTCTTACTCTGAGCACACACAGAACAGCCGGCTACGAAGGCAGTTACATCAGCACATAGACTAGGCCACCAGAATTGTTGGGAAATGGCCCAAAAGAGTTGATTCTTCCCAGGGTGGCCAGCAGCCTTGGGAGAATGGCAAGTCTGGAGCACGGCAGTACGGGGACTCTCTGGGACAAAGCAACTGTCACAAGGTTTCTCAGGAGGAGCATGGACCTGAGCAGCAGAATTTTGTCACCCAAAGGAGAAGTGAGACTGGTGCGAACCGTAGCCAGAATACGATCAGGAGGAATCACAGGAACCGGAACCAACTCCAACTTGGAAGTGGAGGAAAATTGTCGTGACAAGGCGTCAGCCCTTACATTCTTAGTACCGGGTAAGAATGAGACAATGTAATTGAAACTTGACAAGAAAAGAGCCCATCGCGCCCTTCTGGGAGAGAGGCGTTTAGCCTCAGACAAGAATGTAACATTCTTATGGTCAGTAAGAATGAGAACCAGCACAGTGGTACCTTCATGGAGATGTCTCCTTTCTTTCAGGGCTAAAATGATCGCCAACAGCTCTCTGTCACCAATTTCGTAATTGCACTCCGCAGGTGACAATTTCTTGGAAAAGTAGCCACAAGGATGCATAGCGCTCTCAGAGGTAGGACATTGAGACAGAAGGGCGCCAACTCCAGTCTCAGAAGCATCAACCTCAAGGATAAAAGGTAACATAGGATCAGGATGTGCCAACACAGAAGCAGAAACAAAGGCAGCCTTGAGACTCAGAGGCCTTAACCACTTGCTTGTACTGCAGCAGAATGCCATGGTGAAACAATATTATGTTATGTTGCTTCGCCCTGTGGCCACTAGGGGCACGCGCGTGCTGCTGCTCGCCCCTGGAGCCGATGTGAGTGTGCCCGGTGGTCACGATCACCGCCGGGCTCCCGCAATCACTGCTGACAGATGGAGAACCGGGATCTGTGTGTGTAAACATTTATACAGTGATCAGTGCTATAAAAAATGCACTGATTACTGTGTAAATGACACTGGCAGTGAAGAGGTTAACCACTAGGGGGCGATGAAGGGGTTAAGTGTGTCCTAGGGAGTGATTCTAACTCTGGGGGGGTGTGCTTCAAGTCACATGACAGCGATCACCGCTCTCGATGAGAGGGAGCGGTGATCTGTCATTACACAAGCCAGAACAGGGAAATGCCTTGTTTACATAGGCACTTCCCCGTTCCGAGGCTCCGTGACACGATCGCCGGGAGACCGGCAGACATGGAGTCCGCTGGTCCCGCGGGCACAGTCATGCTGTACGCAGCGGGCACGCACGCATGCTATCCCCGACTCTTAAAGGGGACGTACAGGTACACCCACTTGCTCACCGCTGCCATTGTGCTGACGTATATCGGCGTGCAGCGGTCGGCAAGTGGTTAATAATAAAAGTAAATACAACAATAGGGCGGGATAGGGCGGCGCCATCTTTAGTACTGTCATCTTGAATCTGTGTAGAATATCATTTCCGCCCTTTCACGTTTCTCGCCATAATCTCACGTATGCGTGATCTGACATTACTGCATCGCCACTCATACCCGGCATGTTACATTTTTTTGTGCAAACAAAAAATTAACCCTGCGCTTGCTCAACAATTTAGCAGCTGACACAACAAACAGAATATTTTGTTCAAGGGAACAGGTATATAAAAGTGTAGCGCTATTGTGCCAAATAACCATATAGACAAAAAACGAAGTCTAGTGAGATGAAACGCATCGGGAGACTCCACTGCCGCCACGATTTTATACTAAGTGCTTTTTTACTGCATAAAATGTAAGTGTTTTACTTACGGAATTATGCTATGTGGCCGCTTTTTATTTTTTATGGGCCATTCTCTTGAGACGGGTAACCACCTATAAGAAGAAGATTCTCTTAAAGCTTCGATGCCTCTGGAGTTCCATCGTCATTGACTTTAAAGGTCCTTCCTCCATTGCCGGTTGGCAATATAAGCCCGTCTGACTCATAGAGCATATGTTCTTTTGAGTCCAACCCTTTTGGTAAGCCTGCATTTCATCTGGGTGGTGGTCCCATCACATTAGTTTTCTATATTGGTTACTCACGTAGTGAACAGGACCGTTTCATTCAAGTTTGGACTATGAACAATCATTGTACATAAGTGACACTTGAAGATCACCAGAGACTTTATTTTGCATTTTTTATATATATTTTTTCTTCATCACATTTGTGCATGTAATAATATATTTATTGTCTATTTGGCACAATAGCGCTACACTTTTATATACATTTTTTTGTGCTTTTATATATACCCGTTCTGGGTATATGCATGCCTGTCAGTCCTGCTCCAGCTCTCCTGTCCTGATTGCGCTCTCGGATGCAGTAGGTTTACTCCCCATGTGACGTCACAAGGACATGGGGAGTTCCAGGATGCAGGAGAAACTCTGCAGTCTCGCGAGGAGAGGGCAGTCAGAGGTGTGCTGCTGGGAGAGGAAATCCCATTCACGGCACCCTGTCAATGGATGGACCTCACAGAGAGTGTGCCATGAATGAGGGGAAGGAAAGCGCATGCAACGGTGACGTCAGTAAACCCAACAGGACAGATCACAGCAAAACTAAAACAGGTAAGGAGACATTTGCCAGCAGCAATCATTAGTGTTTTTTATGAGGATTACCATACAGTAAAGTTGTGTGGGAGGGTTTACAACCACTTTAGGAGGGGTGCTATTGTGCTAGTATTATTTCCTAGACCACAATTTCACAAAATCTAGAAAATTTATAGTAAAATGGTGGTTCCACTTCACACTAGAGTCTCTGGTCTCTCAGTCTGCAGCAGAGCATGGCGGGCATGATGGCGCCTAATCCCAGCGTTCAACTAAGGAGGTGGCCAAGAGGATGTTCAGCGGCTCTCTGGGAAACCTGCCCAAAACGCATTCCCTTCTCCTGGAACTCACTGACCAGGAAACCCTTCCAGAAGATCCGGAGACAGCATGGTCAGAGGACTCAGAGCCTACCTCATCATGGGACACAGTGAGTACACCAGCCCCAGATAACACTGTCAGGGCTCTGGCAGACCAGGAGCTGCATGCCCCTGAACCGACCCTTGAGACATTTTTGCAGCAGTCACCTCCTGCAACATGTCTGTCACTACCCTGAC
Organism: Aquarana catesbeiana; assembly: GCF_042186555.1. Lineage (NCBI taxonomy): Eukaryota > Metazoa > Chordata > Amphibia > Anura > Ranidae > Aquarana > Aquarana catesbeiana. The sequence continues at coordinate 33,944,611 of NC_133335.1, read as the reverse complement.
TACCGAGATTAAAGGGGTGAAACTAGAGCCGAATCTAGTTAGATAGGATATGCAGAAACTGCGTGACCGCACTGCAGCCCTTGAGGACAGGGTGAGTAATGTGGAGGATGATGTTGTGCCATTGCAGAGAGAAGTCCGCCATATGCAATCGATTATCACAGGCCACTCAAGACGCAATAATGTCCGTGCAGTGGGCATACCGGAGAAGGTTTGGGGAAAACCCTGTGGCACCTATGAAAAACTGGCTCCTTAACACATTTGGCAAAGAATCCTTCTCCCCCATGTTTGCTGTGGAAAGGGCTCACAGAGTCCCACCCAGGCCACCTAAACCTGGAGAGCCTCCTAGACCATTCCTATTTAAATTGCTTAATTTCAAGGACCAGGATGCCATACTATAAACAGGCCAGAACCAGAGAAGCCCTTATGAAGATGGATAACTTTCGCATATCTTTCTACCCTGATCTCTCTGCTGAATTACAGTGCCGCAGAGCCAAGTTTACTGAGGTTAAGAAGCGTCTGCAAATATGATGACGCATATGCTGTGTTGTATCCTGCCAAGCGTAGAATCGCTGCAAATGGCGAGATGCAATTTTTTGATACCCCTGCTAATGCATCCAACTGACTGGATCGTATGAAGCACACCTTTAAAAAAGCACCAGCACCCATGGCTTAATTGCGTTTTACCTTTTACTACCTGCTACTGCTAAATGTGGATACCCTAAGAGTAGATTTGAGCACACTGCCCTTTTTTTTTCTTTTCTCAATCCTTCCTTTCAGGCGGAGAGGAAAACAGTTGTTCACACTACATTTCACCAATGACTTGGATTCGCAAGTCCCTTCGAACATCGTCCTGCATGGACATGCTATGTTACCGGGCTCCTTAATTGCTTAAAGGATGCAAAGATCTTTTTTTCCTATTTCTTTTTACCGTTTTCGTTACTTGTTTTCCTTTTTTTTTTACCACCACTGACCCCTGCTGGTTGCGGTGTGAACGTTTTGTTCTCCTATTTCTTTTTTTGTGTTTGTCCAACTGGGAATACTTTTTTGTGGCAGACACTGCCACCCATTCACCTGGTCATAGTCTGGGGAACCCTTTTGCTTGCAGTTACTAAGTGGAGTCCCCTGACGACTTCCTGCACCTGAAAATGCCCCTACAAGTTTCTCACCAGTTTGTTGTTATACAGTGGGGACGGAAAGTATTCAGACCCCCTTACATTTTTCACTCTGTCATATTGCAGCCATTTGCTAAAATCATTTAAGTTCATTTTTTTTTCCTCATTAATGTACACACAGCACCCCATATTGACAGAAAAACACAGAATTGTTGACATTTTTGCAGATTTATTAAAAAAGAAAAACTGAAATATCACATGGTCCTAAGTATTCAGACCCTTTGCTGTATTTAACTCATGTGCTGTCCATTTCTTCTGATCATCCTTGAGATGGTTCTACACCTTCATTTGAGTCCAGCTGTGTTTGATTATACTGATTGGACTTGATTAGGAAAGCCACACTCCTGTCTATACAAGACCTTACAGCTCACAGTGCATGTCAGAGCAAATGAGAATCATGAGGAACTGCCTGAAGAGCTCAGAGACAGAATTGTGGCAAGGCACAGATCTGGCCAAGGTTACAAAAAAATTCTGCTGCACTTAAGGTTCCTAAGAGCACAGTGGCCTCCATAATCCTTAAATGGAAGACGTTTTGGACGACCATAACCCTTCCTAGAGCTGGCCGTCCGGCCAAACTGAGCTATTGGGAGAGAAGAGCCTTGGTGAGAGAGGTAAAAAAAGAACCCAAAGATCACTGTGGCTGAGCTCCAGAGATGCAGTCGGGGGAAAGTTGTAGAAAGTCAACCATCACTGCAGCCCTCCACCAGTCGGGGCTTTATGGCAGAGTGGCCCGACGGAAGCCTCTCCTCAGTGCAAGACACATGAAAGCCCACATGGAGTTCGCTAAAAAAACACCTGAAGGACTCCAAGATGGTGAGAAATAAGATTCTCTGGTCTGATGAGACCAAGATATAACTTTTTGGCCTTAATTCTAAGCGGTATGTGTGGAGAAAACCAGGCACTGCTCATCACCTGTCCAGGTGAAGCATGGTGGTGGCAGCATCATGCTGTGGGGGTGTTTTTCAGCTGCAGGGACAGGACGACTGGTTGCAATCGAGGGAAAGATGAATGCGGCCAAGTACAGGGATATCCTGGACGAAAACCTTCTCCAGAGTGCTCAGGACCTCAGACTGGGCCGAAGGTTTACCTTCCAACAAGACAATGACCCTAAGCACACTGCTAAAATAACGAAGGAGTGGCTTCACAACAACTCTGTGACTGTTCTTGAATGGCCCAGCCAGAGCCCTGACTTAAACCCAATTGAGCATCTCTGGAGAGACCTAAAAATGGCTGTCCACCAACGTTTACCATCCAACCTGACAGAACTGGAGAGGATCTGCAAGGAGGAATGGCAGAGGATCACCAATTCCAGGTGTGAAAAACTTGTTGCATCTTTCCCAAAAAGACTCATGGCTGTATTAGATCAAAAGGGTGCTTCTACTAAATACTGAGCAAAGGGTCTGAATACTTAGGACCATGTGATATTTCAATTTTTCTTTTTTAATTAATCTGCAAAAATGTCAACAATTCTGTTTTTCTGTCAATATGGGGTGCTGTGTGTACATTGATGAGGAAAAAAAAATAACTTAAATGATTTTAGCAAATGGCTGCAATATAACAAAGAGTAAAATTTTAGGGTGTCTGAATACTTTCCGTCCCCACTGTATGTCTAATGTGCGTACTTTGATTTTGTGGAATGTGAGGGGGCTGTTTTTCCAGAATCTGATCCCATTCCCAAAGCTCTCACAGAATTCCATCACTTTAATCAGGGCACAACTAAATCTACGGTGGTTTGGGATGCCCTGAAGGCTCATCTGAGGGCCTTATTTTTCACGCAGATTACCGCCATTAAAACTAAAACCAAAGAGTGGGAGAACCTGGTAATGAGTGAGGCCGCCAAGCCAGAAGAGTCATATGTTTCTGCAGCAAAAATACTTTAATGAGGAGGAAAAATACAGGACACTTGCTAACAATGATAGCTAACACCCAACAGGGAATGACCAATATAGAGGTGAACATCTAAAATGTAGAGGGGGAAATGGTAGTTGACCAGACCCGAATTCCTGAAGTATTTTCACGTCTTTCGGGATTTGTACACGTCTAAAATGCATCCCACACAGGAGGAGCTGGGTCATTTTTTAGACCAATGCTCCCTTCCACCTATATCGAGGCAGGGCCTTGCTGCACTTAATGACCCATTAACACTTGAGGAACTGTCTTTAGCAGTGCGTCAGGGCTGGGCTCAGCCCTTCCTGCTCAAAGCTGGCCGCTCAGCTGTCAGCTAGTTGCCAGCTGCTATCTCTTCACAGTGACTTACCTGTCATTTCCACTGCTGGTTTTTCGATGGACCCAGAGAAACTTTCAGCAGTCCTACAGTGGCCCTGACCCATGGGTTTACATCCTCTGCAGCATTTTCTTGGCTTTGCCAACTATTCTCGGAAGTTTATTCATAACTTCTCGTCTCTGTTCAAGCCCGACTGATATGACCAGAAAGGTTGGTAACCCACAGAGTTGGTCTCCGGAGTCCATTAAGGCCTTTTAGAGTCTCAAGGCTGCCTTTGTTTCTGCTTCTGTGTTGGCACATCCTGATCCTATGTTTTTATCCTTTTATCCTTGAGGTTGATGCTTCTGAGACTAGAGTTGGCGCCCTTCTGTCTCAACGTCCTACCTCTTAAAGTACTATGCATCCTTGTGGCTACTTTTCCAAGAAATTGTCACCTGCGGAGTGCAATTACATGATTGGTGACAGAGAGCTGTTGGCGATCATTTTAGCCCTGAAAGAATGGAGACATCTCCTCGAAGGTACCACTGTGCCGGTTCTCATTCTTACTGATCATAGGAATCTCACATTCTTGTCTGAGGCTAAAAGCCCCTCTCCCAGAAGGGCGCGATGGGCTCTTTTCTTGTGAAATTTCAATTACATTGTCTCATTCTTACCCGGTACTAAGAATGTAAGGGCTGACGCCTTGTCACGACAATTTTCCTCCACTTCCAAAGATGGAGTCGGTTCCGGTTCCTGTGATTTCTCCTGATCGTATTCTGGCTACGGTTCGCACCAGTCTCACTTCTCCTTTGGGTGTCAAAATTCTTGCTGCTCAGGTCCATGCTCCTCTTGAGAAACCTTGTGACCGCTGCTTTGTCCCAGAGAGTCTCCATACTGCCGTGCTCCAGACTTACCATTCTCCCAAGGCTGCTGGCCACCCTGGGAAGAATCAACTCTTTTGGGCCATTTCCCAACAATTCTGGTGGCCTAGTCTACGTGCTGATGTAACCGCCTTCGTAGCTGCCTGTGTTGTGTGTGCTTAGAGTAAGACTCCACGATCCCTTCCAGTGGGCATCCTACAACCCATACCCAATAGTTAGAGGCCCTTTACCCACCTTTCTATGGATTTCATTGTGGAATTACCCAACTCCCAGGGCAACACAGTTATCCTTATGGTGGTTGACCGGTTCTCGAAAATGTCCCATTGTATTCCACTTAAGAAGTTGCCCGCTTCTAAGGAACTGGCTTCCATTTTTGCTCGGGAGATCTTTCGCTTACATTGGCTACCCAAGGTGATTGTCTCAGACAGGGGTAGTCAGTTTGTGTCCGGTTCTGGCAAGCCTTTTGTGCACAGTTGGGAATTCAGCTTGCTTACACCTCTGCGTATCACCCGCAGTCTAATGTGGCCATCATAACCACTGGTCAGACCTCTTACCGTGGGCAGAGTTTGCTCACAATAGTGCCTTGAATTCTGCTTCCCGATTGTCCCCGTTTATGGCGAACTATGGTTTCCAACCTTCCATGTTGCCTGACTCATTTGTTCCGCAGAGTATTCCTGCATTAGAGGAGCATCTCCGTGGTCTTCATTCCACTTGGGCACAAGCCCAGGAGGTTTTGCAACATGCTAATGATAGGTACAGACTCCATGCTAACCGTAGACGCCTGCCTGCACCTTCCTACCAGATTGGGGACAGGATCTGGCTGTCATCTTGCAACCTCAGACTTCGTGTTCCCTCTCTGAAGTTCGCATTTCGGTTTATTGGGCCTTTCCGTATTCTTTGCAGGATTAACCCAGTGGCTTACGCATTTCAAATGTATTTCATGTCTCCTTATTAAAACCTTTGGTCTGCAACCGCTTTACCACCTCGGTGCCTCGTCCTCACCCTGTACAGGTTGAGAACCATGAGGAGTATGAAGTACAGTCCATTGTTGGCTCCCATAGGTTCAGTGGGTGCATACAGTACCTGGTGCATTGGAAAGGGTACGGTCCGGAGGAACTCTCTTGGGTCTCATCCTCGGACATACATGCCCCTGTCCACCTCCATGATTTCCATAGACGTTTTCCCCTCAAGCCTGGTGGTCCTCTGAGGGGGAGGGGTCATTGAGGAGGGGGTACTGTCAGGGCTGGGCTCAGCTCTTCCCTCTCAAAGCTGGCCGCTCAGCTGTCGGCTAATTGCCAGCTCCTATCTCTCCACATTGACTCACCTGTTGATGATATCCTGCTCGTCAGTCCTGCCTACTTAAGCCGTCTAGTCCAGATGATCTCTGCCTTCACCTTGGTCATCTCTAGAGACGCTCTCCTGTGTTCCTTTTACAGACTTGCTTGGCTGACATTCCTTCTGGCTCCAGATCCTGCTTGCTGTTCTACTACGCTCATCTCTGACTCCCTAACGTTTTAGCTTGTCTGACTATCCGTTCCGGTTCCTGAACTCTGGCTATATTTTGACTACATTTACTCTGTTGACCTTTTTTATTATTATTAAACAAGTGTGATTTAACTGTACTTCTGTATCAGTCTGATTCATGGTTTCTGACACAGTGGCACAGATGGCCAATAATAAATCACCGGGAGCTGACGGCCTACCCACGGAAACATACGTGAAATACGGGGTTACTCTTCTGCCCACCCTGCTAAAAACCCTAAATGATGCCCTTCAGGATGGTGGCTTACCCACCTCTATGAATGAGGCTATCATAGTAGTTATCCCAAAGACTGGCAAGGACCTACTACAGCCTGACTCTTATAGGCCTATCTCACTGCTCAAAGCAGACGTCAAATTACTAGCACGGGTGTTGGCCACTAGACTATCGGGGATTGTGGCAGACTTGGTCCATCACGACCAGTCTGGCTTCATTCCTACCCGATCTACTGCATTGAACATCCGCAGATTGTTCCTAAAAACTCAATTCCCAGTAGATAACCTGGGTAACAGGGCTATATTTTCCCTCGACGCTGCCAAAGCTTTTGACAGCATGGAGTGGAACTATTTGTGGGAGGTTCTGCATCGATTCGGTCTAGGTGACAGATTCATATGTTGGGTGAAACTTCTATATGTTGCCCCAACGGCGAGGATAAGGATTAACGATACCTTGTCGGAGCCTCTTCCTTTGTTTCGTGGGACACGGCAGGGGTGCCCATTGTCACCCCTGCTGTTTGCCCTTGCATTGAAACCCCTGGCGGCTATGGTGCGGGCCTCCCCCAACATCGAGGTCCGTAGGGGACAGAGAGAGGACGGAATCTCCCTGTATGCAGATGACACTCTGCTGTACCTGAGAGATACTGGGGACTCCTTGAGGGCAGTGATGCGCCTAATCGATCAGTTTGGGCAGCTGTCGGGCTTTGCCATAAACTGGCACAAGTTGGCTCTTCTCCCATTGGACCCCTCTGCCGGAAGATGTATCTCACATACAGGTAGTCACTTCATTCAGATATTTGGGTATAGTGGTAACTGGGGACCCATGGGAATATATAACTTTAAATCTAAAACCAATACTTCAAAAGTTCCAACACAAACATGCCAGTTGATGTAGGTTACCACTGTCAGTAACTGGACATGTAAATCTCATAAAGATGATTTGGGCCCCGCAACTACTGTACATTTTGCACAATGCCCTGATCTGGATACCACAGTATTGGTTCCAATGTATAGACTCACAGTTCAGGGCTCTTACCTGGAGAGGTGGAGTGGCACGCATTAAGCTTGCCACTCTGCAACTTCCCAAAGATCAGGGTGGAATGGCTGTTCTGCACCCACAAATGTACTATTTTGCAGCCCAATTACAACACTTCACAGGTTGGGATCTTGCGACGGTTACAGACTCTTCTAGGGATCTACTCCTTGGCCCTGATACAGGCTACACTGCCCTATACAATATGGAAATAGGCTCCCTAGGGTCCCATTTAATTGTCCCACAGTTCAGCTGCTAATGAAAATCTGGAAAAGGGTCAAGAATACAGTTGGACTGACTGGGTTTTTCTGTCAAACGCCCATTTGGCAGAACTTCTTTTACACAGATTTAGCTAAGGTTGCTAAACATCCAATCTGGGAAAGGGAGGGGATTAGATTCCTCAATCAAGTGCTAAATTATCTGTCCTAAAACCGTATCTTCAACTTCTGCGGGAATTCCCAGGACTGAAAGGTCATCATTACCAATATATACAGCTACTGCGTTGCCAGTGTAGACAATCTAACTTGAAGCTAGAGGACTCCGCATTTCTGAAATCCATATATACAGACCCTAAGAAAAAAGGTATCATCCCTAGAATTTATACCCATCTACTATCACTTGTACAAGCCCCTGACCTTTTACCTTTCAGAGAGGGGTGGGAACGAGAGGTTGGTCCCATTGATGGTGAAGAGTGGGATCAGATTCTTGGAGTGGGACCATTGGTTTCGGTGTCTGCGGTGCAGAGGCTGTCACACCTGTTTATATTGCACCAAGTATACCGTACACCTGTACAGCTACATAAATGGGATAGACGAGAGACTTCCATATGTCCAAAATGTCAGGCTCATCAGGGTGACCTCATCCATATGCTCTGGAGATGCCCCAAGCTGGTGTGATATTGGAACAGAATTGTCACCAAAATTAACAATATATACCAGGTGCAGCTAGCGGTGGACAAGTTGACGTGTCTGTTGGGGAGTCTCGATAAGGAACTGTACCCCCCTCCGGTGTGCATCGCCCTCACGAGGCTCTTATACCTAGCTAGGAATCTGATTGCCCGACTTTGGCTTTTGGCACAGGTCCCAAAGGAGACACAGTGGATCCAAATGGTTAATACCATCCTCATCCGAGAAAAAAACACCTACCATCATAGGAAATCACCTAAAAAATGTATAAGCTTCTGGCAGAGTTGGTTGAACTCCCCAGAGGTGGCACCCCCGCAGATGGCTCTAGATAGGTTACTGATGGGATAGGTGGTTTCCTGCACTGACTTCAGATGACCATATGAGACTATGGGTGACCTGTCAGAAGTGACTTGCCTTTTCTTTACAACACAATGTAATGGCTGTACACTACCAGTTGAACTGACCTTTTCTTTTTAATGTTATTTTATTTTTCTTCTTTTCTGCTTGTTGTTCTGTTTGATTGTTTGCACTTTCCCTTCCAAGAGAGCTTGGAATTTAGGATGTTATGCAATGCTTCTCAGTCACTTGCTAGATGAGTTGGCTATACAGTTACTATCATTCATGTAATGCTATGAGGATTGAAACCCCTGTCTTTCATTGATTGCATCCTATGGAACTGAACCATGTAATGCCTTGTGTTCTATTCAATAAAAATCTTTCTTTTTTTTTTTTAACCAACAAAAGATATTTCCTCCCCCTCCTCCTACCTATCCAGCACACCCTATATAGAAAAGATCTGTGCACTAACCTATTTTTAATCTGCTTTGCTCCGGTTACGTGATCCTGCAGCTTCAGCTCCCCTGTGTCAGTGAGCAGCTCCTGCATGGAAGAGGAAGGAGCGCCGACAATGGCTGGGCCATGGGAGCTTATGGGTGATGTCACGGCTCCGACAATTCACAGTTGTTAACTAACACTCCCTTAAACAGGGAAGCCGGAGCTGCTGAATCACATGACCAGACCAGTTTAAAAAAAAGGCAAGCATACATTTTTTATATAGATATGCAGGATAGGTGGGAGCAGGGAGGAGGGAATGTTAGGATGTAGCTTTAACTATCATTTTAAAGTGTACGATTTTAGTGCAAACCATGTATGGCTTTCCCCACCCCCTTCCTACCGAGCTGGCTCCCACACAGACCTTAGATGCTGCGCAGACCTGCTCCCCATTGTCAGGCTCTCTGCCGCAGATAGCCCATAATAGTATTTTTTATTACAATCCTGAAATTATACTTTAAACGTGCCCCTGTCTAACAAAATGGGAAAACTTTGAATCCTATTGGGAGGTACAGCAGCTTTAGCAAAAGCGGTTTGGTACACTTCACATATACTTGAGAGTGGTCAGTTTCCTGAGAATCCTGTTAACAAAAGAGTGTTCTGGACCTACAGTCAGGTCCATATATATTTGGATACAGGTACAATTTTATTTTTTTCCAGGTATTTACCAAAGCATATGCCATCTATAGTTATATAATGGATATGAGCTGGAAGTGCACACTCTCAGGTTTAATTTGAGGGTATGAACATCCAAATCGGAGCAAGGGTTTAGGAATTACTGCTCTTAAGAATATTTAATAATTAAGCAGGTAAAAGGTCTGGAGTTGATTCTAAGTGTGGTATTTGCATTTGGAATCTATTGCTGTAAACCTACATCACGTGTTCAAAGAAGCTGTCCATGCAAGTGAAATAGGCTATTGTAAGGCTTCAAAAATGAAACAAATCCACCAGAGAGATAGCAACATTAGGAGTGACCAAATCAACAGTTTGGTACATTCTGAGGAAAGAAGAACGCACTGGTGAGCTCAGCAACATAAAAAGGCCTGTATGTCCACAGAAGACAACAGTGGTGGATAATCGCACGATCCTCTCTATGATCCTCTCTAGAAAACCCATTCACAACATCCAGACAAGTGAAGAACACTCTCCAGGAGGTGGGCGTATCATTGTCAAAGTCTACAATCAAAAGAAGACTTCAAGAGAGCAAATACAAAGGGTTCACCACAAGGCTCAAACTATTCATAAGCCAGAAAAATAGAAAAGCCAGATTAGACTTTGCCAAAAAAAAAATTAAAAAAAAAACAGATCAGTTCTGGAAAAGCATTCTTTGGATGGATGAAACTAAGATTAATCTGTACAGAATGACAGGGAAAAAAAAAAAAGTGTGGAGAAGGCTTGGAACAGCTCAGGATCCACAGCACACGTCATCATCTGTAAAACATGGTGGAGGCAGTGTGATGGCATGGGCATGCATGGCTTCCAGTGGCACTGGGCCATTGGTGTTTATTGATGATGTGACAGAAGACAGAAGCAGCCGGATGGATTCTGCAGTGTTTAGAGATATACTGCCAGCCCAGATTCAGCCAAATTCCAAAGTTGATTGGACAGCGCTTCACAGCACAGATGGACAATGATCCAAAACACACTGCAAAAGCAACCCAGGAGCTTTTGAAGGAAAATAGGTGGAATATTCTGCAATGGCTGAGTCAATCACCTGATCTCAACCCAATTGAGCATGCTTCCCTTGCTAAGTACAACTGAAGACAGCTGCAGTTAGAGCCTGGCAAAGCATCAGAAAGGAGGAAACCCAGTCTTTGGTAATGTCCATGGGTTTCAGACTTCAGGCAGTCATTGTCAGTAAAGGTTTCTCAACAAAATATTACAAATGTTATTTATGATTATATTCATTTGTCCAATTACATTTGAGCCCCTGAAAATGGGGGGACTGTGTATAAAAATGGTTGCAGTTCCTAAAATGTGTACTTGATATTTATATTCAACCACTTGAATTAAAGCTGAGTATCCGCACTTCAAATTAATTTGGATTGTTTTGTTGTGAAAATTGTGCCTGTGTCCAAATATATATGGACCTAACCATCTATAGGTGGTGGTGGGAGGGTGGGGGCAGTGCTGTCAAGGCTCCAATTAGTATGAAATGATAAAAGAAAATCCTATATTTGCTAGAAAAGAAAGGCAAACAAGGAATATAAAAATTATTAACAGGTAAATTGGTGGAGAAAGTAAAATTTAATTATTTAACTGGGCTTTAAGTTGTTGTCGCTAAAGGACAAATGATAAATTTTACCTTTATTAGAGAGAAATTCATTTGTTACACTTGCTTTCTCATTTTGACATACAGCTTTTTCAGGCTTCTTGGTTAAACTCATACTAGTATTTGAGAGACCCGGCAATCTATAATCAATATCCCAGATAAGTGTTGGTTAGATTTCTACAAACAGCCATTAAAAGTACCATGTGTCACCTATAAAGACTCTGTACGCCAAGCATAGAACTAAATAGAAAGTAGTTAGCAAGTATTAGTTCTAGGTGGGAGGTAGAATCACCACTTGCTTTCCTATCTATCTTACTGACCTTGCTCAGTCTTTAGTCTACAGTGTATTTTTATTGTGCACATGTTTGAGGTATTTTTGCAGTGTTTATTTTAAAGTGGACCTTAACCCAAAAATGTAAAGATATGTTATGATATGAGGAACATCAAAAAATGTTAGTAGATCTTAACAGCGATCTTAAAAACGTACATACAGCACGAGTTTGTCAGCAGATTTTAGCCAATGATTTTGGCTGAAACCTGCTGATCGGCTGTGGCCAATCACAGCACAGAATTCTATGTTGACAAACACACAGAACTCTGTACACAGACAGTGATCTGTCTGACTCTTCTCCCTGAAATAAACTCTGAATTTGAGGAGAAAAAACAGCCAGATCTGTTAGAAAAAGCAGCATACATTACACTTCTTAGGCACACAGTTAACCCCCTCCCAGCCAGTCTCATTAGTACAGTATTCTCACTGATCACTGTATTAGCAGCACAAGCGACATTAGTATCAGTAATGCCGCGTACACACGGTCGGACTTTTCGTCTACAAAAGTCCGACAGCCTGTCCGACATACTTCCGACGTACCTTCGGCGGACTTGCGGCAGACTTTCTTACGAACGGACTTGCACACACACGACCACACAAAAGTCCGACGGATTCGTACGTGATGACGTACACCGGACTAAAATAAGGAAGTTCATAGCCAGTAGCCAATAGCTGCCCTAGCATGGGTTTTTGTCCGTCGGACTAGCAAACAGACGAGCGGATTTCGGGGTCCGTCGTACTTACGACGTAAAGATTTGAAGCATGTTTCAAATCTAAAGTCCGTCGGATTTGAGGCTAAAAAAGTCCGTTGAAAGTCCGGAGAAGCCCACACACGATCGGATTACCAGCCAGCTTTAGTCCGTCAGCGTCCGTTGGACTTTTGTAGACGAAAAGTCCGACCGTGTGTACGCGGCATTAGAGATCCTCCCAGCAAGTGTCTGTTGGCGGCAGATTGCCCACCGCACTATCACAGTCACACTATAAGTCACTAATCACCGCCATTACTATTACAGTGTCTGTACAGATCAGTGAAGCTGGTTTACTAAAGCTGGAGAGTGCAAATCTATGCTGTGCATGGTAGCCAATCAGCGTCTAACTTCAGCTTGTTCATTAAGATTTGACAAAAAAACCTGGTTTTAAATCAAGCCCAGTATCTAGATCATGATCAGAATTAAACCAGTTCCCCTAATAGTATATTGTCCCCAAAAATGCAGACATGTAGCAGAGTACATTTTGGGCTAAATTTTTGAAGAACTCTGATTTTATTGAAAGCAGAAAATATTGTTCTTATTTTTTCAAAATGTTCGGTATTTTTTTTATTTCTATAAAAAATAAACAGTGGTGATCAAATACCACCAAAAGAAAGCTCTAGTTGTGTGGAAAAATATATATAAATCTCATTTGTGTGCAGTGTTTCATGACCGCGCAATTGCCAGTTAAAGTAGCACAGTGCTGAAAAGCAAAAAAAATGCCCTGGTCATGAAAGGGATAAAACCTTCTGGAGGTCAAGTGGTTAAAGCAATTTTGATATGATGTTTACATTTTTACAAGCTTTGTCTTCCATTTTTTAGTTTTTGTATTTAGCGTATAAGCTTTGGTTATTAGTCACTAAAAACAGCTCGTACCCCACAATAGTCAATCTAAATTCTCTGCTTATATCATGCTGAAACAAATTATCAGCCATGCAGTATTCTAGGTTTTGGCTTTCTAGGAGTCAACCGACTCATAGATCTGCCTTGTTAGGAACAGCAGCAAAGCACTGTGCAACACTGAAAAGCAGAAATCAGAGTCTGTGTATGTAATAATGTAATGTAATTACTATACATAAGATCCAGGTTTTTAAAAAATGTACACATATATCATTTATCAAATGATAAATGACAGAACAAGGATAGTGTATACATTATAAAACGTGTATGTATATATATATATATTATATTATATAAATGTAAAAACAATAAAAATTACTTTAAAGCTGTATTAAAGCAAAAAACAAAAACATGAACCTGTTGCAGCTTACCAATCATTAAATGTGGTAACTGCAGTAGTTAATTTTTGTAGACTTTTTTTCGCTTATTTTCATCTGGTGATGCATTTCCAAACTTAAGGTGTCTCCACACTGGATGGAGGAGCAACATAGTGTTAGGCCTCATTTACACAGGCACACCGATCTGTGCACTCATGCAAAGGCCCGTTTTTGGGCACATGGGATTGAATAGATGTTCTGTGCAGCCTGATGAAATCAATGATGTGCACCAGCTGCACAAGTACATGTAGGCAGCCTGCTGAAATCAATGACAGGCAGCCCACTGTACATACATGCACAGACCTCCTCCCGCATTCCAGAGTGCACATCCATGCAGGTCTGATGAATAGATCAGCATGCAGACAGACTGTATGGATCGGGTCACCCATGTGAATGAGGCTTTAGATGCATTACTACTAGCAGACTTAGATAGACTTGACTAACAAATTTAAGCAAAACTCTTATCAAGACTTTTTAAGCAGTTAGAGCAACAGCAAACAACAATTAAAAAGAAACAACTGGCAAAAGTATAATAATAACAACATTTACCAGTCCTGTCAACGTTGAATGGATTCTATGTTCTCCTGCAGAGCTGCACTGGAGATTTTAGCATCTGACACTTCTGGGTGTGTAGTGATGACTGTATCTCCCTGCAATGGTCGATCCACCAGCCATCACTATTGTGTCCTTGCAGCTCTGAAGCAGCAGGGTTAAGCAGGACTCTGACACACCTTAAAAGTGTTGGATGCGAAAGTTTCCAATGGCTGGTGTAGCTGCGAAAAAGAGAAAATGCAATTTACCAGTGACTGGACTGGTAAGTATTATTCATGGATTTTACTGGCGTCTTTTTCAATTTTTGTTTTAGCTACAGAGTAACCTAAAAGCCATATAACTGTCGGCTGGAAACTGCTGTTGTCCAACTTAGGAGCTGCACACTAATTGCAAGGCAGCCAGTTCACTTGCAGCAATACTGAACAGGTGATTCGCTATCTTTGAATTAACACAGAGCTCATGAATCAGACAGTCAAACCCTTTATCAGAAGATCATGATCCATTAGGTATTTATCTTTATGACATGTTCTTTAAAAAGTTAATCATGGTAGGGTACCTACATTGGCATATTCTTTCCCACAGGAAACTGTGTGTCCGGCACAATATCCATTTGTTCTTCTGGGAAATAAATTGTTAAATTGTATTATTTTGACAAAGTATTATTTTGGTACAATAATTTTTATTGAAAGTCAAAAGGGAATACAATGCAAGAGTCACCTAAGCAGGACGTCTTATACAAACACACAGAAATGAAAATCGCTTACACCTTCAAGCAGCAACTGTCAAAAAAATGTGGGCACATACATGACAGTTGCACGACAAAGTATTATTAACATTGTAACAATATAAGAAGTGTTACTAACCATGGCCTCCCTTTGAAAGATTTGGGAAAATGTCGTCAGTCAGCATAGTTTCTACATCAGCTGCTGTAGGCTTTTGCTAAAGACAGACAGTTAGGCTTAACATTTGCACAGAAAGCAGCATGGCAGCAATAAAGCTTTCAGACATACAGTACCTTGTTAGAGGCCCCCTTTTTCAGGCAGCTTGCATTTTCTTTGTGACTAGGCCCCACAAATGTCTTTGTTTGTGCAGAACTAATCATTTCTAGGGGTGGTTTCATCCTTGCCTTTCCCAGTGATGCTGAAAAACACCCAATGTGGTACTCAGTATAAGATTCCTTCATGAGAACTATGAAGATTTCTATCTAGTGACCTCCTAACCGGGTTCACCCTCTCCCTGGCTGGAAGCCCCCTGAAAACAATTCTGTTAGTCATGCACCTGAACGATTTGTTGATCTTGATTAACTTAGCTGACACTACCTCCATATACCAATCTATCTAGGCTCTCCTAAGTCTCAAGAACATTTTCCATTGCCTGGATGATCTCTACTCCTGTCATGCTCTAAACAGCAGTTGTTAGTGGCCAAGGAAGTGGTGCTTAAAGACCTGCCTTGTTTTGGCTGGATTGTGAACTGGAAGAGTCAGCTAGAACAATTTCAAAGAACAGAATACCTGGGCATTGTGCTGGACATGGTCCTGACAAGAGTGTTTCTGTCTCAGTGGAAGATTTGGAAAATTATACAGCCTCTCAGAAAGTCATTCAGAATCTGATATTATATTAAAAGGATTCTTTGACCTTTGTATGTATGTTGAATGCAGGTATTCTTGTGGTTCTGTGGGCCAAATGGCACATGAGGCAGTCCCAAGTTTGTTCCTCCAGGATGAAAGGGTTATGGTACCTCTTCCTATACAACAGGATCCTTAATAGTGGACGGTACTGGCTGACCTCTTCTTGGGCGTGTCCCTTAGTCCTTGTCATTGGATAATTGATACCATGAATACTAGGGGTGCGCATCTTCACTGATCTCACGATTCGATTCCGCAATGCATCACGATGCATTACGATTACGTCACATGGTTAAAAACTTTTTATCCAAAAAATTCAAGCAGTCAGAAAAACTCAATTTTTATCCAGTGGCAGAATGATGGTGGGATCAGAGGCAGAGGGATGGTGATATCAGAGGCAGGGGGATCAGGCATTTCCATCATGGGACTTATCCTTGGTTTTAAGGGTTCTGATGCGACTCTAGTATGAGCCTTAAAAGAATGTTATAACTGGTGTTTCACCTTGAAGTATATTTCGTAACAGCTATCATGTTGGCCAGAAGGATGTCAGAACTTTGTGCTTACATATAAAGAGCTGTATTGCATTCAGTTTCCAGATAAAGTGAATCTCCATCCATCTCTAAAATTTCACGCCAAGGACTCGACAAGCTTTCACGTTAATTGGGAGCACATTTTACCATCACTTTCCAAACTTAGTAAAACTTCTTAGTGGGAAGACTTTAGCTCATCGGACATACTTAAGCTGATTTCAGCCTATCTTGAAAGAACACAGTCTTTCAGGAAAACGGTCAGGATGTTCGTGCTTCTGGCAGGTTCAAAGAAGGGTATGACTGCAAAGCTGAGTAGTATCGACATGGATCCAGAAGGTGGTGCATTCAGCATACGTTTCCCCTACACTGCTCATTCAACCAGATGGACGGCGGCCTCGCAGCCATGTGGGCTTTTGCAGTTACGTTTATCCAACACTACAGGTGTCAGGAACCGGTGTGACCAGAAATGTGTGGACTGCCACAGAGAATATCAGGCACAAGTAAGTATAGAATAATATAATTTATTTAAAAATAAGTGAATAACATGCAGTATCTCACAAAAGTGAGTACACACCTCACATTTTTGTAAATATTTTCTTATATCTTTTCATGTGACAACACTGAAGAAATGACACTTTGCTACAATGTAAAGTAGTGAGTGTACAGCTTGTATAACAGTGTAAATTTGCTGTACCTTCAAAATAACTCAACACACAGCCATTAATGTCTGAATCGCTCGCAACAAAAGTGAAAATGTCCAAATTGGACCCAAAGTGTCAATATTTTGTGTGGCCTCCATTATTTTCCAGCACTGCCTTAACCTTCTTGGGCATGGAGTTCCCCAGAGCTTCACATGTTGCCACTGGAGTCCTCTTCTACTCCTCCATGACAACATCATGGAGCTGGTGGATGTTAGAGACCTTGCACTCCTCCACCTTCCATTTGAGGATGCCCCACAGATGCTCAATAGGGTTTTGGTCTGGATTAATGCTAGGCCAGTCCATCACCTTTACCCTCAGCTTCCTTTAGCAAGGCAGTGGTCGTCTTGGAGGTGTGTTTGGGGCGTTATCATGTTGGAATACTGCCCCACGGCCCAGTCTCTGAAGGGAGGGGATCATGCTCGGCTTCACTATGTCACAGTACATGTTGGCATTCATGGTTCCCTCAATGAACTAGCTCCCCAGTGTCAGCAGCACTCATGCAGCCCCAGACCATGACACTCAATGCTTGACTGTAGGCAAGGCACATTTGTCTTTGTACACCTCACCTGGTTGCCACGATTTACGTCCTATAAGTGCTGACATAAGGTGAGTCAGGAATTCAGAAAATTGTTGACCAAACCTACCAAAGTTTTCCTTTCGTGGTGTATCCTCATGTCAGCATGGGTTTTCCACCCCTGTGTCCCGTTGCAAGTCTTCTTACAGAATACTGGGAGGAGGAACTCACTTTTTTTATAGATTGGAAGATGGTCCTTAGGGTCAGGAGAGCAGAGTTGACCTATATGTACTGACATGAAGAAACGGCTAGAAAGGGAAAATACAGTAAGCATTGTCAACAACTTTCTAACCTTCCTGATAAGAAGGCAGAAGTCAATTCTTTACATGTTTCCTTGTACTTGAAAAAAATGAGGATCAGCTTTTACAAAAATGTATTTCTGCAGCCTACAGAGGACTTAGCCTTTAATTTACTGTTTCATGCAACAAAGAAGAAAGTGTAACTCACGTGTTGTTACTGATACAGAGGCACTAGCTGTCTTCTGAGCACCAGGTACTAGAATATTGATTGATGGCTCTGAAACTTTTGGTCGACTTGGTGTAACCAACTACAAAAAGCATGCCAGTAGAAGACAAGGATTATTTATGAACAGCATGAATTGTAATATAAAGTTGAGATTATTAATTTTCTATATTCAGTATGATTATGTATTTGCTGTAAAATAAATAGGGTTTGATTAATGTCATTTTGGAGAAACCAGCTGTTGTGCTGGCATTGTACACAGGACATTCTCTTCTAGCAGCCCATTCTTTGACCTTAGCTTGCACTTTGCATCTTATTTCCACATAAGAAGAATATTACCATATTCCCTACAACTCAGTAGCTTCAATGACAGCTGCTTAGCAACTTTTTAATCTAACCCAGGGGTCTCCAAACTTTCTAAACAAAGGGCCAGCTTACCCTTCTTAAGACTTTAGGATGGGGTCAGTGGGAGTAAGAAAAATACATAGCACCTGTGTTCAGTAGGAGGAGTAATAGCACCCCATTATTGATATTGGTAGGAGGAATATTGCCAATTGTTGGTATCAGTGGGGGGGAATAGTGCACCATCCGTGTCATTGTGAGGAACAGTGCCCTATTCCTGATGTCAGTGGAAGGAATAATAACCTACTGTTTGACAGGGGGAGGAACAGTGACCCATTGTTGGTATAAGTTGGAGGAATAGTGACCCATTGCTTATATGAGTGGGAGGAATAGTGGCCCGTTGTTGGCTTTAGTGGGAGGAATGATTGGTGCTCCATTATTGGTATCAGAGGAAGAATTGGTGCCCCATTATTGGTATCAGTTGGAGGAATAGTGACCCATTGCTGGTATGAATGGGAGGAATAGTGGCCCCTTGCTGGTATGAGTGAGAGGAATAGTGACCCATTACTGGTATTAGTGGAGGGAACAGTGGCCCATTGTTGGCTTAGTGGGAGGAACAGTGACCCATTGTTGGTGTCAGTGTAAGGAAGAGTACCTTATTGTTGGTGCCAATCGAAGAAATAATGCCTGTTGTTCGTGTCAATGGAAGGAATGATGCCCCATTGTTGGTGTCAATGGAAGATATGATGCCCCATTGTCTGTGTCAATGGAAAGAATAATGTCCATTCTTTGTGTTAATGGATAGAATAATGCCCATTCTTTGTGTTAATGGAAGGGATAATGCCCATTGTTAGTGTAAAGAATGATGCCCCATTGTTGGTGTCAGTGAAAGGAAATTGTGCCCAATTGCTGTTGTCAGTGGGAGGAATACTTCCTTCTATCAGTGGAAGGAATAGTGCCTCATTGTAGGTGTCAGTGTAAGGAATAGTGCTTCATTGTAGGTGTCTTTGGAAGGAATAGTGCCCATTGCTACTGTCAGTGGGAGGAATACTTCCTTGTATCAGTGGGAGGAAAAGTGCACAGAGGACCGGATAAAGGTAATCAAAGGGCCACATCTGGCCTGCAGTTAGGGGACCATGGTTCTAAATCAATGTCTTAAACTGGCCACAGGCAGGACACAGAATGGAGCCAGATACCAGCTTATCAGAAAGAAATAACAGCAATCATTACTTTTTTCCAACCCATCAGTTTGCCCTTCTACGTGAACAGTGACAAGAGGCACACAGAAGAATATATACATGGTGGACTCAGAAAATCGCTGAACTGGGTGTGTGGCTGGCTGTTATGTATACTGTAGCTACATCACATCAAACACAATATTACATATGCTGTTTGTTGACACGTATAGGGAGCTAGGCTAGTGTTGAACATGATATAACCTGGACAGTAGACATGTATGAATAATGAAAATATTATCATAGGCCCATAATCAATATTAGATTATTTATGATACAGATAATACATTTCTTCATAACTATGCCATGAAGCCACTTGTGCACGTTTATTCGACTATGAAGACAGATAGATACATTATATACAGGTAGATGCATACACATAATTTAAATAATTCATACTACCACCTTTTTACAATTTTGAGAGTTGTCTTCCTCACAATTTTGTTGACTGCTGCTTGGTGTTGTTAAACAAGGTTGGTTTTTGGTTTTGACTTCACTGGTTTCCACTACAGTTATATGCTTTGTAGAAGACACAGATTCTTGGCTTTCAGGTATAAGGATCTGCAACAAACAAAGATTGCTGTATTCATTATTTCCTATGCAGCTTAAAGTGGTTGTTACCCCAGCATTTCATATTCCTGATATGTGACTGCTGTTCCATGTACTTGTATGAGAAAGAATCCTGTTCTCTTTGTATTGCTTCCTTTGTGTGAAATCCCTGGTGTTCCTGCTAGTCCCTCTGCTTTCCTATTAAAAACGGACCACACTAAGCAGCAGAACACACAGTGGTCAGTTCTCCAACTGTGTTGGGAACTCAGTGTGCTCTCCTCCAATGAGCAGACTTGGCCTGGCAAGCTCCCCCTGCACAGCCTTTCACTGTGCTGATGTTTCTCCTCCCCCAGCTCTTATACAGCTGAGAACAGAAGGAGCAAAAGTGAATGTGATCACTTATAAAAAAAAAGGGGGAAAAAGGTATTTATAATGGCTTTTTTTATATCTGTACACAAATGTTTTGCCTTTTGTTTCAGTTTTAAACTGAATGGGCTGTTTTACAAGGTGATTGTTTACAATCACTTTAACAACTTGCCCAGTGGGCACTTTTATCCCCCTTCCTGCCCAGGTCAATTTTCAGTTTTAGTGCTCTCGTGCTTTGAATGATAATTACTCAGTCAACACTGTACCCAAAAGAAATTTTTAGCATTTTTTTCCCACAAATTGAGTTTTTATTTTGTGGTATTTAATCACTACTGGGTTTTTTTATTTTTTGCTAAATGAATAAAGACTGAACATTTTGAAAAAAAAAACTTTCATAGTTTGTTATAAAATGTTGCAAACAGGTACATTTTTCTCCTTCACTGATATGCACTGATGAGGCTGCACAGATGATCATTGATAGGCTGCAATGATTAGCTGCACTGATGAGGCGGCACTGACAGTTGGCACCGATGGGCACTGATAAGCAGCACTGATGGGCACTGGTAGGCAGCACCGATAGGAGACACTAAGGAGGAGGAGGCACAGATGGGCACTGATTGGCAGCACTGGTGGGCACTGTTGGGACTGCACTGATAATCAGTGCCCTGATTATCCCTGTACATGTTCCTTTTACAAAAGCTGGTGTTCAGCTCTCTTCTCCTCTCCTTACACTATCAGCATGAGGAAAGGAGTGCCAATGACCAGCTTCTGTTTACATCTGTAATCAGCTGCGATTGGACACAGCTGATCATATGGCAAACAGCCGCTGATTGGCTCTTTACCTCAATCTGTGATCAGCGGCGTCCCAGAACTAGGACGCACTGTAGCCGTAATTCGGCTTTAGCGTGGTCGGCAAGTGGTTAAGATGGTACACATGAACATAGGCACTATTTATACTACCCCACTTAATTCTGATTTTTTTTTTTTTTTTTTAAACGCGTTTATTAGTGTGAACTGCAAAACAAATCTCCAATGGAAATGGGGGAGGGTGTTCTGTAGTCCTTTCCAATGGGGGCTATTCCTCTATAAATACAATACACTGAACAAGCATTGCCATACCAGGACAGGAATTGTGTAAATGGCAGGATCAGAATGTGAAACCAAATAAAAAAGCCTAAACAAAGAAAAATAATACAGCCAACAATGTATAAAATATGTATTCTTGGTTTTAGATACACTTAAATTTAAAACCCACTACAGCCACATTTTTTAAAAGTTCCTTTTAGAAAAAATATGAAAAAAGTAAAAATTTTTGTCAAGTTTTGCTAAAAGTTTTACCTGGTCAACATCCACCTGGGCCAATCTGGAGCAATGAGGATCACCAGAATGCCCTGCATCTCAAATCTGCTGAGCAGAAAAATAAGGAACTTTCAGGGAAGAAAGGCACGGATCAGGATGTACTGATCCCACAGACACACCAGAGCACCCACTGCTTCTGCCAGTGAATTAATGCATCTGGATGCAAACCTGTACAGTTTGTTGCTGAACCTGAAGGCCAGGAAGCCCACATCTAAATCCCTCTACTTCCAACACAGGCCTTGGAACACCTCTGCATGCAGAGCGCACTCTCCTTGGTCCAGCTGAGAAAGCCTGCCAATTGCTACACAAGGAATGTACTTGGCTGACAAGCCCGGAATGCAAAGTTCTGCCTAGTGCAAGATCTACTTTACCTCTCTAGCCTGATCAAATTTTCTGGTTCCCCCATGATGAGAAATGTATGCCACCCCCGCAGTGTCCAGCTGAACCAGAAGCAGTTGGCCCTACAAAAGCTAGGTTCAACACTGAAGAGACCAATTTGCTTGAAGTTCCAAGATGTTGATTGAGAGACAAGTCCTCTAAGGACCAGGTCACCTGCACCAACAAGGTTCCCAGGATTCCCCCTCCAGCCGAACAAGCTATCACCTGCCCTGAGAGCCTTCCAGAAGAAAGGAAAAAAAGAACTTCCTCAACACCAGAAGTACACCAAGCCATGTATAAGCTGGTCCTTCTTAAAAAAAAAAAAGTTTTGCTGTCTCTGTAAACAACCAATTCAAAAAGTGTCTAAGTGCTCAATTATAAATAATATTCATAAATTCATACGTAAACAATTCAGATGAACAATCAAGTATATAAAATAATCACATAATTACAAATGAAAGTTCATAAAAGTTCATATAATACGTAAACTTCTAATATCCTTGAATCCAATGTGTGCACCACTGCCACTTCAAATGCTACAAAACAACTTGTAAGTGTGAATCCACCACCGCCAGCGCGCACTCCTTACTGAGAGTAATTGACTTCCAGATCATAAGAGGTTAAAAGCATGAGATAAGAGACCTTCTGTGGTCACAGAGATAATCATCAGACTCCACGGCTGCCACAACAGGGTCCCCCACTAGATGGCGATCACAATGTCTCCAATGTATATACAGTGGGTATAGAAAAGAATCACATCCTGTAAATAATCACATTTTGTTGCTTTGCAGCCTGAAATGAAGACAAACACAGTTTTTGTTTTATCCAGCTGTATTTACACAGTGCAACTTATAACATCCAAGTGAAAGATATTACACCAACATGTCAGAAAAAAAATCAAAAACAGAATCACTGAGTTGGAAAAAGGATCATCCCCCTCCTAAAAATGACTTGTAAACTCGATTAGGTGTAGCTAATCACCTTCTCAATGGTACACAAAGCCATTTGACTTTCAACTGCGATTAATTGTGGTCATTTTGATTAGCTCAGCATGAAAAGAGCTTTCCTGGGAGCATGTCAATCCCTGGTAGTACAACTGAAGCAAACAAACTATGGGTGGGAAAAACACTGTCAAAAGATCTCTGGGATGAAGTTGTGGACAGGCAGGAGATGTCGGGAGTTAGGAGATGGATACAAAAAAAAAAATTCAAAGGCTTTATCAATGCCTAGAAGCACAATGAAGTCTATTATTAAGAAGTGGAGGGTATTTGGTACAACACAGACCCTCCCTGGATCAGGATGTCGCTCCAAATTGGATGAAAGAGCCAGGAGAAAACTGGTCAGAGAGGCTACAAAGAGGCCTATGGCAACGCTAAAGCAGTTGCAGGAATTTATGACAGAGTGGTTATTGTGTGCATGTGACAACAATATCACAAATTCTCCACAAATATGGCTTGTATGGGAGGGTTGCAAGAAAAAAGCCACTCCTCAAGAAAGGAAACACTGCCAAAACACACCTTGAAGATTCAGAGGCCATATGGAAAAAAGGTGTTATGGTCAGATAAAACGGAAATTTTATTTTTTGGCTGCAACACCAAACAATATGTCTGGTGGAAATCCAAGACAGGTCACCATCCAAATAAAACCATGCCTAAAGTAAAGCATGGTGGTGGTAATATCCTGTTATGGGGGTGTTTCTCTGCAGCAGGGACGGGAGCACTTGTCAGGATAGAAGGAAAAATAGATGGGGCAAAATACCGTCAAATTCTTGAGGAAAATCTGCTACCCTCTGCAAGAAAGTTGTCAATAGGAAGAAGGTTTACATGTCAACATGACAATGATCCAAAACACACAGCAAAAATGAGCACACAGTGGTTGAAGGAGAAAAAAGGTGAATGTCTTTGCATGGCCTAGTCAGAACCCAGACTTGAACACCACTGAAAATCTGTAGCATGACTTAGAGACTGCAGTCCACAAACGGTCACCATCAAATTTAACTGAACTTGAACAGTTCTACAAAGAGTGGGCAAATATTGCAGTCTAGATGTGCTGTCAGGTCACCTGAGACCAGGTGACAGATGCACTCCGTAGGAGTCGGAAGTGCACCGCTAAGATAGTGGCCCTAGGACTGACTGCTGCGGATAGTACGCAGGAAGGTTCAGGAAGTAGGTCTACTGGACCACTAACACAGATCCCAGTGGGAGCTAGAGCATAGATTCCCCAGGGCGCGGAGCCTAAGAGCCAACAGGTGTTCCCCAGAGCCTCTAGTGATGAGGATGGACTGCTGTGCAGTCTGGTTCCAGGTCACGGCCCCGGGGTCTCACAGCTCACGCTCACGGTAAACTACAGGAGAAGGAAGCAGCAGGCTGGAACAACAAGGATAGTAAAGGGATAAGGCAGATCTCAGGGCGACTAGCAGACAGGAACAACAGAGTACACGCCAAAGGTACAGGGTCACAGGCAAACAGGGATAGTCAGGGACAAGCCAAAAGGTCAGGGTCACGAGCAGACAGGAATAGTCGGGAACACGCCAAGGTCGGTAACAGAGACAAACGAAGAGCACACGGCAAGCAGGAAACAGGAAGCCAAACACATAATGAATACACAATGGTTGATCAGCAAGGTTGGCTTGCAATGCCCAGGTTAATATAGTGTTCCTAATTAGAAGCTGGGTGGAGCTATGCTGAGGGAAGGTTATTTAAACAGTCAGGTGAGGGTGACTGGTCTCTAAAGAAACACATGGAGGAGGTAAGCTGACAGACACACATCACTGCATAACCATGACATGTGCAAAGTTAGCAGTAGGGGTGCAACGGATCGTCATCGATTCGTGATCCGATCCGGGGAGGTTGATCCGATCCGCGGAGGTTGATCCGTACGGGACACCCACGATCTGCGGAGTGCTCTGTGGCCTTGGCCATAGGAAAGGCCGAGGCTTTGGCCTAGCTCCGGAGTGGCGGCCATCTTGGTACACCCGGCGGCCGTTTAGCACGTGATCGCTCCGTCGAACGACGGAGCGATCACTTGTAACAAACCGGCGTCATGTCATGACGCCGGTTCCTCTCTCTCCCCTCTGTGTACTGATCTGTACAGTGGAGGGGAGAGATCGGATGGCAGCAGTGCCAATGCTCTGCAATGCCCTGACAATACTCTGCAATGCCATGACAATACTCTTCCATACCCTGCCAATACTCTGCCATACCCTGCCAATACTCTGCCAATAGTCTGCCATACCCTGCCAATACTCTGCCAATATACCCTATACCCTGCCAATACCCTGCAATACCCGCCAATACTCTGCCAATAGGGAGATTGTGGATATTACAGTGGGGGAGATTTTTTTTTTGTTGAACCGAAAATGATCCGAACCGTGACTCCTGATCCGAGGAACGATCTGAACCGTGAGTTTTTTGATCCGTTGCACCCCTAGTTAGCAGAGACGAATCCCAACAGATTAAAGGCTGTAACTAAAGTAAAACATGGCTCAACAATATACTGACACAAGGGGTCCTTTTTCCTACTCAGAGATTCTGTTTTTGAATTTTTTCTTATTTTTTTTCTGACATGTTGGTGTTCTATCTTTCACTCAGATGTTATAAGTAGAACCCCCATAACAACAACAGTGAGCCCCTGTTTCTCACTGTTGTTCTTACGGTACATATGTTCTCTCTACACCATGTATTCATGTTTTATGTGTGCTATATGTTTTTAACTCTTTACCCTTTTTTTGCTCTGTTTGTACAATGAATTGTTATCAATAAAATATATTTTTTATCCAATATCGTCCAATGTGCCTCTAAAGTCCGACCCAGGGCGTTTCTTTGCCCTTCTCTTTTCATTAAGTTGTAATCCCCTATACAGATGTGGCCATAGGAGTGCTTGTCTCTAAATTTACAATCTTATGCCACGTACACAATTCCGGTCTTTCCGACAGAAAAAGTCCGATGGGAGCTTTTGGTCAGACATTCCGACCGTATGTATACCCCATCGGACTTTTTCTGTCAGCATGTGCGACGAACTCAGATATAGAACACGTTCTAAATCTTTCCGTCGGAAATGCCGACGGAGTTTATCCCGTTCGTAAGTCCGCTCGTGTGTATGCGGCATTAGTGAATGTAATAATCAGCATACTATATGCCACCCCCATAGCCCTTCCTCCTCCATGTCCTCCTATTGCTAAACACTATGGGGTGGGGCTAAACACTATGGGGTGGGATATAGTATGCCGATTGATTACATTCACTAAGAAACCCACAAAAAAGGAGAGTTTAGAAAAAAAATCAGCATTACATATATCTGATATAATTGCTAATACCTGTAAAGTAAAAAAAAAAAAAAAAGCCTTGGATGCAGATGCTGTCTAAACAAAATTAAAGCAAGTATCAATCATTCAATGTTCAAAAAAAGATTTATTGGGAGCTGTGAAACAGTTACTTGATATTTATAATCTAATTTGAAGTGCTCTTCTGAAACTGTTTTTTTTTTTTTTTTGGCATGTGACCAGGAAAGCACCAATCCGGGCTGGCCAGACACAGACTCGCATTGTAAAGAACATATATTAGCAGAGCAATAGAAGCCCTCCCCAAAGATCTTATCCTGCAGATGCCACTAAATAGGGAAAGATCATGTAACCACGCAACAGTGCTGGAGGAATAAGATACTTTGAGGATTAAAAGAAAACAAAATAAATGCCTTGTTATATATGATTTATGTGAATGTATTATGGCAATTAACACTTCTCTATTTAGTATCACTTTTGGAAAAGTACAGATACTGTTCACAAATATTCAGGAGCTGGCAACAAAATTCCCACAATCAATATCCAATGCACAGCTTGTAATACCTGAGATCCACTTTCATCAAAAATAACATGCACGGTCGTCTTTGCTACTGAAATGCCTTGTTTCTTTATAAAGCCCTGTAATCATAAAACAATATTACACAGAAGTCTAATGGTTTAAAGAAGGCTTCTAATCTTAGCATGGTAAGCCCCCCAGTTCTTTGCTGCTGAAGTTGACCCTGACGATCAGCTCATCCCCATTGAAAAGTAACATAATGGTATTCTAAGACAAAATCGCAAGTAGTTCTGAGTGCTGCAAAAGCAAATACCTAACAGGTAGATGTCTAAGGTCAGATCTCCATCACCATCACTGGACAAGGGTTACAATTTGTGAAATCTCTCTTAAAATTATCTTGTCAACCACTTAAATGCAAAATTAGGACATAAAGTTCTAATGTCACAGTTACCATTTTCTAGGAGAACCACCTCTCTCATTTAGCCTACAGTGCCTGTTTAAGGATATCCCCTCTAAAATCCTGAAAACATCCGCTATCCCAGCACTTGTTTACTATGACACCTGCAGATCAAGTGGTAAAATGTATCTAGCCAAGATTTAAAGAAAACAAAAACAACATTTCTGCAACACATATACTTTCCCTATGGTTTTCACCCTTTTAAATTGCAATTACAGAAAAATAACAGCTGATCTGCCAGAACTCCAGTGCGCTCCTAACTTCCTGTAGGGAGCTGGCAATGCTTCTTCTGTTGCACCAAGCTCTGAAGCAGTGGTCTTGGCCCTGCGCAGTTCCCTCTTGCTGGACTGCAGAACACCTTCCCTTAATTTCAATTATGTAAGACGGAGGAGAATTTAGGCATGGCTGCTACCACTTAGCATTTTAGTGTAGGAGAGGCAGTATCGTCAGTGCAAATGGAAATTAGTAGTTCACTGGAGTTCTGGCAGGAATAACAGACAAAACATGGGAGGGTGTGCATGTATTGCAGAGGTGTACTGAATATTCTACTTTCAAATGAATGTTCTTATGGATTGTTACAACTGATCCTTGTATTTCTATTTTTTCACTTAAATGGTATTCCTATAAAAATTGTGCAATAACTATTAATACACCATTTCCTTAATAGAACTTAGGAATACCATTTAGGTGAAAACATAGAAACACAAGGATTGGTTGTAACAATACATATTATATTTTATAAAAAATTAAAAAAAAAAAAAAAAAAAAAAAAAAGAGAACAGATCCTGTCCCCTTAAAGCATTTTATACAGCACAGTGCTTGTGCTGTGTCATTTGGCCCCCTGTAGCACCTGAAAAACCTGGCTGATCCTGCCTGGCTATACCCCCCCTGTAAACTGACTACAATATATCAGGGCTGCTGAGCCCTGACACCGTGGTTAGAGTACGTGCCTCTGTCATCTGCAGCCCTGCTCCCTGTGTCTCCTCTGTCCTCCCCCCCCTCCCCTCCCTGCTTGTCTGCTCGTATCAGTGACAGTGACCGCCCCCCACTCCTGCTGCTCTCATATCTGCTACTAAATCCTGTAATCCCCTCTGTACCATAAATAATAAGTGTCCCTGTGCCTGTGTTATATAAAAAATCTGCCAGATTGTACATAAATGAGTGCGGCTCCTGGCGCTCAGATGAGTGTTGGCTCTCTCTCTTCCCCTGCTGATGTCAGCGGAAGGGCTCGACCCCGCCAACTGGAGCTGTGAGCCAGAGAGAGAAGAGAGCTGACAGTCAGCTGAGCGCTGGGAGCTGCGCTCGTATAGGTACAATCCGGCAGATTTTTTTTTTTTTTTTTTTTTTTTTAAGGTTTAAAAAAAAAAAGCTTATTCAAAATAAAATGCAAGACAAAAGATGACATCCACAATACAACAGGTATGACAATGTTATCCTCTGTAAAATGTAAGTTGTCAAACTATACAATAAGCCTACTTTAGAACAACTGCTCAGAAATGTTACAGGCTAGTGAATGTGAACGTACTGAGATAGTAGAGCAAAGCAACCCGGTTGGCTAATAAGGCCATATGGTGGACTGCCACTCATGACACCCCAAACGGGTGCATACTGTGACATGAGATGGCTTCCAGTGAGAGAAGGGGTTGGAGTTATCTGTGGAGCTGCATCTGGCAGATTTTTTTACATAGCACAGACACAGGGACACTTATTATATAAGTACAGAGAGGATGTGGGGATTTAAGTTGAGTGGCCCCTTGTGGGCACTTGTATAATAGCAGCTACTTGTGTTTTTATTTGGAGAGTTTTCCTCTGTTGTGCAAGTAAATATTTATAGTATGTTCTTATGGATAATGGTCATTTTAAAAAACTATAAAGCTGATTAAAGGTATTTAAAAGTGAAAAGTAATTTTTTTAAAATATTTAGTCTTCAAAGTTGCTAGCTTGCCACACACAAAAAAGGAGACTACATACCTTAAACTTATGTGCTCCAAACACTTTCCTAACTACATTGGTAATATCCAAAGCACTATCAAAAAATATCCGAAGGCAAGATCCCATAAGCTGACCAACTGTTGCTGGTGTATTTAAGGTAACAGTTAAGAGAATCTTGTTGCCAACAACTGAAACAGAAAGAATATAGGGGCAGTAAAAATATATCATTATAATAAATCACTGTATACTGTTCAATCTGTTATACGGGACTGGATAGCTGTTTTTTTTTTTTTTTTACTGCTGCTCAGCATTCAAACCTGTAGTGTTTAATCTTATATTTCTATTTTATGATACACACACACATGTTCTACAATGAACTAGGAAGGTGAGTACTCATTTTCTGGTTTAGCTTTGCAGCTTCCACCTTACAGTGGTTTTAAAGGCTAAAGGTTTCTTACCTTCATGCATTATGCATGAAGGTAAAAAACCTTCAATATGCAGCTCCCTCCCCCATCAGCCCCCCTGAGCCTTGTGCACGAGAGGAGAAGCTCTCCCGAATCTCTCCCTCCTCGTTGGCTGAGACACAGTAGCAGGATCCATTGGCTCCCACTGCTGTCAATCACAGCCAGTGAGGAGGGAGCGGGGGTTGGGGCCGATCCGCACTCTGTGTTTTATAGAGCAAGCGCAGCTTGCTATGGGGGTACTCAGCGGGGGGGGGGGGGGAGAAAACAGGAGCGCTGGCTCCCAAAAAGAAGGATCAGAGCTGCTCGGTGCAAAACCATTACATAGAGCAGATACGTATGGCATGTTTGTTATTTAAAAAAATAAATAAAATCTGAACCTTTACAAATGCTTCAAGCCTTTTCATGACACAAAGATCACACCACACCGTCGATTCGCTGTCCAGTAAGCCAACAGATGACACAGGAAGTAGTAAAGGCAAAAAGAAGTGCTTCATAAAAATGATAATGTTGGCAAGACTTCCTAAAATTTTCACCCCCTGCCAAAATAACTGGATCACTGCTTTTGTCAAAAAGTGTGCACTTTGGGTCAAATTGCTTGCATTCCCAGCAATATCATCGGGTTTACTGATAACAAAAGTGCCCACAAATATGCTTTAGTTTATTAAAGCATTGTGTATAAAACAACTGCCATGTCTTTTTTCCTTAGGAAACCTAGGCACCTGCATTCTCAGAACCACTGGTGGCTCTCCTGTAGATAACCCGGACGCCCCCCCCCCCCCCCTCCCCGGTTTGAATGGTTCTTGGCGGCGGTAAGCAAGAGCCAGCTTGAATTCTCTGTCCACCTTGATTGTACAATATGGCTGCCTCTAAATCCCCTTTGGTTAGACTTATTCCTCATAATGTGCAGGGCCTTAATTCATCCGTGAAACGTTGGAAAGCATTGCAGCACTACCACTCCCAGAAGGTCAATGTAGTGTTTATCCAGGGCTCATTTTCCATCCTCTCACAAACCATCATTTCTCCAAAAACACTTCCCATTATTCTATACAGCTAATATGTAGATACAAAAACAAGAGGATTAGCTATCTTCTTTGCCAAACATGTCTCTTGTTACAGATATTAGAGACCTGGGAGACTGCTACCTCCTTATAAATGTCAATAAATACTCTGCTCTATTATTATGCCACGAACAAGGGTCAAGCCTCATATTTAGATACCATGTTTCATTCCCTATCCCAACATTTTGAGGTCACTGTCATTTGTGGAGGTGATTCCAATTTGGCCCTGGATGTCAATGTTGACTCCTCTAAGCCACCAGGTAAGGGAGTGCGCTGTCCCTCCAGGGCCAGCCTATGTTTTGCTAAACAGTTACAGTTGCTTAACTTAATTGATGCTTGGCGAGAGAAACACATCTAGTGTCTTGAACACGAACTTCAGTCATTGAGCAAAGAACATAAGCAATGACTGAGCAGTGTTTTGTTGGCACGTATAGAATCCACCAGATTGTCCCTGAAACTTTTACTTACGACATGCACTGAAAAATCCCTACACTCGTCCTCCGCCTAATTATTTGCAGAGGGACCGAGTGGGCACCATGTCAGCAGCTAAGCTTACTCCAAAATCTGGCACTCGGTACCTCCTAAAATTCGATGCTCTAATGGTACATAAACCCAGTCAAAACACTACCGGAGTTTCATAAATTTTATAGCAATCTATATCGGGCCTCGACTTCTGAAGACCCGGAACTATTGCAGTCCTTCCTTCAGTCAGTTGATCTTCCCAAGTTGATGGCAGGGCACAGAGAGGAGATGGACACACCAATCTCAGTCCGAGAAATCCTGGGGGTAAACAGTCAAAGCAATCTTCAGGGCCCAATGGGTTCTCAAAGTATTATCAGACATTTGCGACATCTTTGGCCCCTCACCTGGAGCGTTTTTTTTTCATTCCCTCCGAGCTGGTCTTTTCCTGAATGCTGACTTAAATATTGCGTATATCTCACTAATACCCAAGCCTGGCAAAGATCCAGGAGAAGTTGAAAATTACAGGCTGATCTCGCTGATCAATAATGACTTATAGATTCTGATCAAAATCTTGCCCAATAGACTAGCCTCCTTTATGAACAGGTATGGTCATAAAGATCAGGTAGGGTTTATTCTTGGCAGGCAGGGACCGGATCGGTTTTGGCGAGCCATTAAAGCGGAGTTCCACACAAAAATGGAACTTCCGCTTTTCGGAACCCTCCCCCCCTCCGGTGTCACGTTTGGCACCTTTCAGGGGGGAGGGGGGTGCAGATACCTGTCTAAGACAGGTATTTGCACCCACTTCCGGCATAGACTCCCATGGGAGTCTACGCCTCTTCCCGTCCCCACCGTGCTGTCTCCTGGGAAACACACAGCTCCCAGGAGAGAGCGGGGACCACTTGGGACGCGCAGCGCGACTTGCGCATGCGCAGTAGGGAACCGGGAAATGAAGCCGCAACGCTTCACTTCCTGATTCCCTAACCCAGGATGGCGGCGGCAGCTGCCGAGAACCGAGCGGGTTCTCGGCGTCGCCTGCCGACATCGCTGGACCCTGGGCCAGGTAAGTGGCCATGTATTAAAAGTCAGCAGCTGCAGTATTTGTAGCTGCTGGCTTTTAATATTTTTTTTTTTTAGCGGTGTGGGTGGACCCCCGCTTTAATGTCATCTCAGTATAGCACGCTGGGTGGTCAGGGGATCCCCATCAGGAGGGCGTGTTTCTCTCTATCAATCTGCAAAAAGTGTTTCTTGGTCGTATATGTTTAAATTGCTTGGAGCACATTTTATCACTGTACTGCGGTCACTGTACACGTCGGCCATGGCGAAGGTGCATATGCAAGGCTTTCATTCGGATTCTATTCATGCCTCTCATGCCCCTTATTTTCGCCATAGCCATTGAAACTTTGGCGATAGCAATACGATCCGAATATTCATGGTGTGCAGTGGTAATCAAACACATACTAACCTGTTTGCTGATCACTTACTTTTTGTGTTACATGGCCTTTAATTTCCCTGCCTAATGTGCTTTGCCTGCTGCATAGATTCAGGAGAGTCTCAGGTCTGCGTGTAAATAATAAATCAGTGGCGATGGGCATCAATCTTCCTCCTTTAGTGTCCTGCCTTCAAGCATTGTTTCCATTTCATAGAAAATTCGGCTTTATCCCCTAATTAGGTGTCCACTTAACGCCCTCTATGACAACCTTATACAGGATGAATTATCCACCTCTCTCTAAAGCCGCGTACACAAGAGCGGAATGTCCGACAGAAAAAGTCAGACGGAAGCTTTTCATCATCTAGTCCGATCGTGTGTAGGCCTCATCGGACTTTTTTTTTTTTTGAAAATTCTGACGGACCTAAAAATGGAACATGTTCTAATTATTTCCGGAACCAATTCCAATTCCGAAACCGATCGTCTGTATGCTGTTCCAACGGACCAAAAACGACACATGCTCTGAAGCAAGTACGAGACGGAAGCTATTGGCTATTGAACTTCCTTTTTCTAGTCCCGTCGTAAGTGTTGTACGTCACTGCGTTCTTGACGGTCAGACTTTGGGTTGACCATGTGTAGGCAAGACCGCTTGAATGGAATTCCGTCGGAGTAACCTTCGGAGTTTATTCCGACGGCAAAACCGGACGTGTGTACGCGGCATAAGGGACTGGAAGAGGACCTGGGGGGTGGATGGCACATGGTCTGTCTTGGTTGGGCAAAATCCCCCCTGTAAAGATGACACTTTTGCCACGTTTATTGTACTTTTGTTTACTGTATTTTCGTTCTTTGTCAATAGCGATAGTAAGATCTGACCTGGTGAGATTCCAATCAATGCTTATAGGTTTTGTGTGGCATGGTAAAAACCACACAGTCTCAAAACAAGTGTTTGCTCATAAAATGAAAGGTGGTCTCGGCCTACCGCATCTCATGTTGTATTATCAAGTAGCCCAGGTAGCGCAACTATCTGCAGTGTATTCACGGGGTGAAAAATCTGAATGGGTGGCTTTGGAGCAGACGGCAACTAATAAAATCCCATTTAATTATCATAAATGGCAACCTGGGAGGGATAGACTCCCCATTCTTGTCCCTACATTATCTAACTCACTGGCTGTTTGAGATCCTGTCTAGCAGAATACCAACCTGGTCTCATCTTTTTCTCTACTGGCCCACCTTTTTAATAACCCAGCATCCCCCCCCCCCAGTCAAGATCCAGAAGCTTTCCGCTGGTGGCTTAACAAGGGTCTGTACCGAATTGGTCACTTTCTCACTCCCAGCAGTCCGTTTACATTAACACACTGTAAGTCACGACTGAAGATGCCTGCATCAGAAACCTTCGGATTTTTACAAATCTCTAATTTCCTTCAGTCGCTAGGCCCGGTGGTGATTGAGGACCCCTAAAGTGAGCACTTATGAGAGTTGGTATACACAAGATGATAGTCGGGGGGTATCTATTATCTACCGGCTCTTGCTTGATTCCATTGTAAAATGACCTTAAATACAAGCATGGGATTTGGATTTAGCTTCTAAGAACTAGACCACTGCCATTCCTTCTTTTATTCTGCCTACAAAGGTATACTGAATGCCTCTTTAGTGGAGACAAGTGTTAAAGAGGAAGTCCCGCAAAAAAAAAAAAATGTAAAAGTCAGCAGCTACAAATACTGCAGCTGCTGACTTTTAAAATAAGGACACTCACCTGTCCCAGGGTCCAGTGATGTCAGCACCCGAGACCGAATCGTCCCTCGCTCCTCGGGTGCTGCCGCCGCCATTCTCTGTAAGGGAATCAGGAAGTGAAGCGCTGCGGCTTCACTTCCTGGTTCCCTACTGCCCATGCGCGAGTCGCGCTGTGCTTCCTAACTGGTCCCCACTGTCTCTGGGACACGTGTGTGTTCCAGCAGACAGCGCGGTGGGGACAGGAGGGGGCGTAGACTCCCGTGGGAGTCTATGCCGGAAGTGGGTGCAAATACCTTTCTTAGACAGGTATCTGCACCCCCCTCCCCCCTGAAAGGTGCCAAATGTGACACGGGAGGGGGGGGGGGGGGGTTCAGAAAAGCGGAGGTTCAATTTTTGTGTGAACCTCCGCTTTAAGGTCCTCACTAGATGGTACATGGTCTTGGCATGTCTTGTAAAGCTATTCCCAACCTCCTCGCCCTCCTGTATCCAGGGCTGCCACTCTCTAGGAACCATGTTTAATATTTGGTGGGAATGCCCCAGAATCCAGGGTTTCTGGAACAAGGTGTTTGTGTTAATACAGAAGGTCACAGAAACACCTGTTCCACAATTAGACCGTATTGCTCTACTAAATGAAAAGGCTGACGATATATCTCGCTCCAAACAAAAGTTGATTCATTTTATGTTAGCTGCCAAACTTACCATAGACTGATCTTGGAAAAGTTCATATTGCTATGTTCAGGTGCAAGGTTTCAGGGATTATGCTCAATGAGCACCTTGCAAGCAAGCTTAATGACTCCGTACCTCGGTTAGGGAAGGTATGGGAGCTATGGGCCAGTCATGTCAATATAGAACTGTAGGGGAATTTTTCCATCCTGCTCAGGACGTCATTGGTCGACATAACCCTGCCGGCTCTACTCTCTGGGTTTTCTCTTCTTTATTCTGTGTCTTCTCCCTTTTCGACCTACTTCAACTAAGTCCCTCATTTCTCTTCTCTTTTTCTTTCTTCCCTTTCAATTTTTGGGTTGTTTGCTCTAATGATTGGGGCTAGACCCCGTTTTTACGCTTTATATGTGCACCCTGTCAACAGGTTTGGATGACCTTCTAAGCCACTCTGTTTGTTTTAGAGTTTATATGTTTATTTGCTACGTGACACAAGTGCGTATGTGCCTGTTATTTCCCCATTATAGTTATGTTGATGCTAACACCATGTTTATGCAGGATTTTGAACGGGGCTCTGGCCTCTGTGATTTCTTTGTTAAAAGAAAATTTTGTACCCTGACTTTCTTTAATAAAAAAGACTGAAAGTAAAAACAACTGTCATGTTTTTCTTTAGTAACATTTTGTTTTCGCCGTTTTTCAATCTTTGTTGCACATGAGCACTGCTGATCTTCTGTAGCTTTTTTGCAGCCACAGCAACTTCTGCATGTGATTTCACAGAGCAAAATTTCCTGAGGGTGACAAAAGTGGCCCATTCCTGGGTAATGTGCGGAGGCACAACAGCTTGTAGTCTCCGATTGGACAGCAGTGACAATGTAAGAAAACAACTGGGATAAGAGACACAATGAGATAAACTTACTAACACTGTGACAGTCAGAGCCTGTAGCAGCTGGGCTGGTCAACAATTCAGCTTTTAGCTTTCCTTTTCAAAGTTTAACTGAACAAGCTGAGGCTATATTGGTTATTATGCACAGCTGCTACATATTCTGTCTGCTCCAGTTTTAGTAATTTCCCTCCAGTGTTGTCAAAGAAGTGCATTGAGCCACTGAAAGGTCCCGGTATTGGCTAAGCTACAAATCTCAAGAGTTAAATGTTACAGTAAGTGTTTTCAATAGTTAATGAAACAATAACAAAAATTTGCAAGGGAAGTTCTGTTAAAATAGGAAGTCACAAAGTACTGCAATACCAATGCAAAATATGTTCCAAGTAAAAAATATCACTTTAAAGCAAACCAGTACTTAACAAGTGTTAACAATGACTCTGGGCACTCAGCACCATAATGTGCAAGAACATGCCTACAGCATTCTGCTCAAAGGTTTACCTTCAGCCTCTATCAATACCCCGATCTTTCAAGTATCAGAGAGTAGTTAAAATGTAGTATTCGATGGCTGGGGTGCCTATAGTAAGGCCTAAGTGCTGTCACACAGGAGATTGCCTAAACCTATGCAAATATTGACTTTCACAAAACTGCCATTTTGTGTAGGGCATTGGGAAATAATTGTGCCAATGAGAAGAGGTTTGCAGAAACGTCTGAGACATGTAGAAGTACCTTGTGGTGCCAACTGTTCAAAGTCATTGTTAAGTTACAGCATAGTTTTTTAGTACAGCAGAACTTATCAAAACTAAAAAGGTTTAAAGTGAAAGAAAGTAGAGAGATATATTTTCAAACCCATTACAGACCTCCCCCCTGAAAGTTCCAAAGAATAGTGGCAGGGGCTAGCAGTAAGCCTCTTAAAGCAAAAACATTTTTTCCCCATTTAAAGTAAAGTAATGGGTTTTCTCTAACCCCTCCCCAGCACATAGGTACCTTTCCTGAACTCCCCGGCATACCGTTCAGTGCCAGGAGCCAAACGAAATAGCCAGTACTCCAGTACTCCCTAGTATGGAGGAGCATAAGACTTACTACATGTTACAGCATTGCAGCACTTACACAGAGCGATTTCTTTGCTCCTGCGGCTAAAAAATGCTGCTGGGGGGGGGCTAGGTTAGAGTGAACCTATTGCTTTTCTCTGCGTGGGCAAAGCACGGGTTCATTTTAAGAATGGCAGCTGAAGTAGGACAATAACTCTTACAGCAAAGTTACACTAAAGTTACACTAAGCATACACTAAATACATTGCATCACATTTTTTTTCCTTGCAGGTATGGTGTTTTCTTCAATGTTTGTTTTAGGTAAACTGGTCCTTTATCACTATTGTAAGAGGCAGTACCTTCAATATTGTACAAAGCCACTTCATTCTCTGTTACACACACCGTCTCCCACTGATGATCCTGATATGATAGGTAATATAATAATCAATACACACATGCAAACTATGAAGAGAATAGTTGTAATGTTATTAGGTCAATAAATTAATACATCACACCTCATCATCTGTAGAAACGTAGAAGGAAAGGCTTTCCGTCCCAACATTAAAATCAATCCAGAACTCTTCCAGCTTTTCATCAGATGGTGTCTGGAGCTGTAAAATGTCATTATTAAAAGTATTATACATACTGTACATCACTTTTCACTTTTAGTCAATTTGAAATGTCAAAATGTCTTTTTGCAATAGTAATAAAATACCTTGTGATTTTCCAGGTGTGCAGCAAGACAAGGAAAGGTAAAAACTCTGAAAGAAGAAAAAAAATGCCATTTTAACTAATACTAGTCACTAGAAACCTTTTCAGTGTGTGAAACATGACCTGTATAAAAAAAAATAAAAAAAATGTATATTTAAATATATATATGTGTAAAAATGTTACCTTCGCTTGTCACCCAACATACCATTCACCAGATTGAGGAATTTTCTACAATCCTGAGTAAATACAAACAAAATAAATAACAAGGAGGGAACTTATAAGAGTGCTTTTAAGTGTAAATAAGCAGTAAAACATACGGTTTCAAACTCTGAAGCCTTTATTTTTTTAAATGCGTTAGAGACAAACTCCATAGGAAACCAATGGTTGGCTAGCTCCACTCTCTGGGCCTCCAATGTCATTCTGAACAAAGCTTCTGTAATTGCCACTTGTAGATCATAATCTGTAAAACAGGTTCACCTTCAATGTATATTAGTATGGAAAAAAATCTCTGGCAGC
Source organism: Aquarana catesbeiana (assembly GCF_042186555.1). Lineage (NCBI taxonomy): Eukaryota > Metazoa > Chordata > Amphibia > Anura > Ranidae > Aquarana > Aquarana catesbeiana. The sequence goes on along the minus strand of NC_133335.1, from coordinate 33,906,409 downwards.
AGTAGTCAGTAGTAATTGTTTGTCAAAACATTGGCTTAAAGTGACATTAAGGCCTCATGAACACAGGACATTTATTTAACTCTCCTAGAATTTAGCAGCAATTTTGCAGAGAAAAATAAAGCCTGGTGCTTGTAAAAGTGTCTAAAGCTTTTAGGAGCTTTTACCAGCATCAAGCTCTTTGCCGTTAATTCATTTAATTGGCCAGAAAAAAAAAAAAATTCCTGGCCTCTGAAATGAAGAAATGCTTAAGTGCTAAACGCGCCTTGCGTTTAGATGCGTTTAGCAGCTTTTAATAGCGTCAAGCGTTATTTTCTGCCCAAACTCTGCTGCTCCTGGATGGACTGGCATTGGGTTTTTTTCCTGCCTCTAAAAGCCTCTGCCACTAAATGCTGCTAAAAGCCTATGCGTGCATGGACACAAGCTAACATCCAGGGGAGTTTAGAGGCAGGAAAAAAAAAAAAAAAAAAAACAACGCCAGATGCCCCTAGGAACAGATGTAAAAACATCCAGTGCACATAAGGGCCTAAAGGTTCATTAAAAAAACATGTTATAATTACCTGCTTTGTGCAATGGTTTTGCACAGAGCAGCCCCAATCCTCCTCTTTTCGGGTCTCCCGTAGGTGCTCATGGCTCCTCCTCATCAGCCAGTGCCCCCAATAGCAAGCAGCTTGCTATGAGGGCAAGGTAAACACATTGAGCCTTTAAAATCACTTTAAATAAGCTTGATAAGAAGGACATTTGGCTAATTAACAAAAATCTGATCACTCGCTGCACAGCATGATAGGCAATATAAAATAAGCCACAGACCAAACATATTTGATAGTTTTCATTCAATATTTAGGAACCCTTACCTCCTGCATCTAAGATTCTTTTACCCATAGCAGACCTAAAAACAAACAGCAGACATAGTCTTTTAACATAGACTGTATGTTTAATTGCAGTCACAATGCCCTCAAGAGGACCACCACAATTATTTTATTCCATACTACCAGCAAGACAACCTGAGACAAAATAACAAATTTTTCTCAGTTGAAGGGAAGCAGTCCTCAGTTTAGGTGAGGTACATTTTTTCCACTGTATAATTATGTATATGCAGCCTGATTGCACTACAGTTATAAATACTGAGGGTTCCATTGAGCCTTAAAATGTATGTTTGGACAAAAAAATTATCATTGATTCTCCAGAAATCCAATGAGCTCTTATCTTCAGTGTAGTATATCAGTGCCGTCTCAGTAGTGCCCATCAGTGCCACCTCTGTAATGCCCATCAGGGCAGCCTCATTAACACCCACAAGAGCAGCATTATCAGTGCACCAGTTGAATATGGGTCATAGGAGTGCAGAACTGTGATCCAATGGAAAAGTACAGCCAAACAAGCTTTGGTTGTACTTCTCCTTTAACAAGTTATTTCTCACACACTGCACAGGAATACTTGCGAATGAGGGGCCCAATATCCATGTAGCACCCTCAGGCATTCTAGGGGAATAAATTACACATTTAATTTCCTGATAACCTATCACTGATGGGCACTGATGAGGCTGCTCCGATAGGTGCTGATGAGGAGGCACCTATGGGTGCTGATGAGGCTGCACTGATGTGCACTGATGAGGCTTCTCTTGTGGGTGTTAATGAGCCTGCCCTGATGGGCACTAGAGAAGGCACTGATGGGCACTACTGAGGCGACACTGATATACTACACTGATATACAGTGAGGAGGCAGCACTGATGAATGCAGATGACTCTCCACTGATAAGTGGAACTGATGAGGCAGCACTGCTGGACACTGATGGGTCAGCACTAAAATCAGGGCACTGATGGTGGTGCACTGATAATCAGTGTGACTGTGTGGCACTGTGTAAAATCTGTAAAAAATTACTGACTCACTGTTTGGCACAGAACCGTTCTGCTTTCCTCACACACAATCTCTGTGTGAGGGAAGAAGAGGTGTCAAACCGCAAAGACCTGCTATGTTTACATTTGTGATCACCCGTGATTGGACAGAGAAATCACGTGGTGAAGGACCTCGGTGATTGGCCCTTTAACACGATCTGTGATGCGCTGTGTGCAAGGCACAAAGACCCAATGTGTGCCCAAGGGGGCGTGCGGGAAGTTCCTGACATGGGTATTAACTAGTTCCCAACCACGCTATAGCCAAAAGATAGCTACAGCGTGGTCGGGAACTAGTTAATACCCGTGTCTTTTTTTCAACCTCAACCATATCAACTGTGTAAAACATAGGGAAAGGTGCATGTATTGAATATGTTGGGGGTGACACCAACCCTAGTGACGCCACTGTGGCAACATACATGTATTCAGCAAAACAATGCAACAAAGACTGAGTGAGCTGAAAATTATTACATTATAGCCATCATATCATCAGCCAAAATCAGCTTTCTTCTGGTTTCACGGGGCATGCTGTCAAGCATGATATTCAGCTTCCGCATAGCCTAGGAAAGAGAAGATCCTAATGTGATCATTACTGATGCAGTCAAACAGATTCCATAATGCGACTTCATCACCATCTTAGATAAACAACAAGCTTGATTTAAATGCCCCCCATGGGAAAAAAGGTAAAAGTATATTAGGTACATTTATTTATTCTGACATTTCTTATTTTAAAGCAATATTCTGTTTTCTAATCAAAATGGCATTTTTCTTTTAGGTCTTGTTCATATGTGCTTTGGCCTGTATAAGAACAGTGTTTACAGCAAGATTTTTCCAAAGCATTGCGTGCTTCAGGCAACTTCATTGAAGATTTAAAATCAACCTTTACCTCAGTTTAAGGTTAAAGTTCACCTTTACGGAAAACCTGTAAGGGTGACCTAACACCCGACTCCCACCCCATCCCTGGGTCCCTGCTGTACTTATCCCTGGCGATCCTCAGCTGTCAGGGCTCACAGCTACTCCATTTCCTCACTGCTCCCTCTCTCTTTTCCATACTGCACTGCCAGGAGGCGCCAGATGAATTCTGATTGGTCAGGGCCGTCTATGTGATAATTAGAAGAAGAGGGTATAATTACAGGGAGGGTGGGACTTTGTATGAAGCACCTGGCAGCAAAAGAGTACTTTGATGAATAAAAAGGAATTTTATTAGAAAGCTAGATTCTAAAATTTGATGCATACGGAATGGATATTCATGACCTTACCAGATCATGATATCATTTCCATCCCTAGGGATGGAAATACATGACCTTACCAGGCCATGACTTCCTGAAAGTCCCTATCCCCCCAAAAAACGTTTCCATTTTATTGAATATGTGGTTATTAGAAACAATTAAATTCCATTTGGTCTGCTTGTGGCCCCCCTCCTGAGGGATCCACCCAACGGGTCTCTGATGGCCATGAGGCTGAGTCGTACCCCCCCAATGTATGATGGGGGGTGGGAAAGATAGGAACAGGCCGGGGCCGCTGGGGCGGGACACCCTTTATGACTTAATGTGACTTTTTGAGGGTTTGAAATGGCGTGGAGATAACCTAATCCCTTATTCCCCTTCCCTTCCTTGCCCCTCAGTTTTATATTCTGTTTTTGTCGAAACTTTTAGGTCTATATTGTACAGTATGCACTGTTCTATGGAAAGACTAAGTATAGACTATGTGTTTGTATGTTCTTTATAAAATATAAAATAAAATAAAGATTACATAAAAAAAAAATTCCATTTGGTCTGTCCTGGAAGCGCAGGATGGAGGAGAGAAAGAAGGAGGAGGACTTTGAATCCTCAGGCTGGTGGAGTGGCTGAAAGAGCCCTGATTGCTGTACTTACTGCCAGTCAGCTGAGACCAGGACGCAGGGTCGGGAAGGGTTTTTCTGTAAAGGTGAACTAACGCTTAAGTGTACGTTCATATTCAAGGCGGGTTTGAAATTGCGCAAGTTCAGCTGCTCTATTGAAATCGCCCCCAATGTCGCCAAAAGTAGTGCAGGAACTACTGTTGGAAATCGGTGCAGTGCCGCAAAGTCGGCGTCGCACTGATTCGGATGGTGCTGTTTCTGGCAATAGGCTGCGATTTGACATGGGAGTGGTGGCTGCAACTTTAAACAAGTTGCTGGAAGGCTTTACTTAAATTTCAAGCTGAAGCCTGCTAACAGTGTGTTTAAGGTATTTGGATTTACAGTATTTCACAAAAGTGAGTACACCCCTCACATTTTTGTAAACATTTTATTCTATCATTTTCATGTGACAACACTGAAGAAATGACACTTTTCTACAATGTAAAGTAGTGAGTGTACAGCTTGTATAACAGTGTAAATTTGCTGTCACCTCAAAATAACGCAACACACAGCCATTAAAGTGGTTGTTAACCCACTGTACTAAAATTGTGTTATCCCCTCTGTATCATAATAACATTTGTCCCTGTGTCTGTGTAATGTAAAAAAACTGCTGATCTGTACCTGTATAAGCTGCACTCTGAGCACTCAGCTGACATGCCAGCTCCCTTGTGTCTCCAGCTCAGAGCTGAAGTGGGCCTGGCCGAGCTGTCCTGCTGACGTCAGCTGGTGGAGGAGGGGGAGAGAGGAAAGAGAGATGATAATCAGCTGGGCGCCAGGAGCCGTTTACACAGGTACAGATCGGCTGAGTTTTTATATTGCACAGGGACAGATATTCTAATGCTACAGAGGGGATAAGAAGATTTACGATCAGATACGAGAGGAGCAGGAGCTGGGGGGTGGGTGCAGCTACGAACAGAGAGGGGAGAGGAAGACAGAGGCCACAGACACACAGAGAGCTGCAGACAGGAGAGCTGCGGCTGACGGAATCACGCAAATAGACCACGATGTCAGGGGCTTAGCAGCCATGATTATCGTGGTCTGTTTGCAGGGGGGAGGATATAGGCAGGCAGGATCAGCCAGGTTTTTTAGGGCCTACAGGGGGCCAAAATGACACAGCACACGTGCTGCGCTATATAACATGCTTTAAAGGAACAGGATCAGGGGGGTTTTTTTTGGGTTAATTGTTTTAATGTGTAAACCACTGGCAACAAAAGTGAGTACACGTGAAAATGTCCAAATTGGGCCCAAAGTTTCAATATTTTGTGTGGCCACCATTATTTTCCAGCACTGCCTTAACCCTCTTGAGCATGGAGTTCACCAGAGCTTCACAGGTTGCCACTGGAATCCTCTTCTACTTCTCCATGATGACATCACGGAGCTGGTGGATGTTAGAGACCTTGCGCTCCTCCACCTTCCATTTGAGGATGCCCCACAGATGCTCAATAGGGTTTAGGTCTGGAGACATGCTTGGCCAGTCCATCGCCTTTACCCTCAGCTTCTTTAGTAAGGCAGTGGTCATCTTGTAGGTGTGTTTGGGGTCATTGAATTGTAGCTCCCCAGTGCCGGCAGCACTCAGGTAGCCACAGACCATGACACTCCCACTACCATACTTGACTGTAGGCAAGACACACTTATCTTTGTACTCCTCACATGGTTGCCACCACACACGCTTGACACCATCTGAACTAAATAAGTTTATCTTGGTCTCATCAGACCACAGGACATGGTTCCAGTAATCCATGTCCTCAGTCTGTTTGTCTTCAGCAAACCGTTTGCAGGCTTTGTGCATCATCTTTAGAAGAGGCTTCCTTCTGAGATGACAGCCATGCAGACCAATTTGATGCGGCGTATCCTCTGAGCACTGACAGGCTGACCCCCCACCCCTCTGGAGCAATGCTGGCAGCACTAACAAGTCTATTTCCCAAAGACAACCTCTGGATATGACGCTGAGCACGTGCACACAACTTCTTTGGTCGACCATAGCGAGGCCTGTTCTGAGTGGAACCTGTCCTGTCAGAATGGTCTCGGCCACCGTGCTGCAGCTCAGTTTCAGGATCTTGGCAATCTTCTTATAGCTTAGGCCATCTTTATGTAGAGGATCAATTCTTTTTTTTCTGAACGTCAGAGAGTTCTTTGCCATGAGCTGCCATGTTGGACTTCCAGTGACCAGTATGAGAGAGTGAGATTGATAACACCAAATTTAACACACCTGCTCCCCATTCACACCTGAGACCTTGTAACACTAACGAGTCACATGACACCGGGGAGGGAAAATGGCTAATTGGGCCATTTTCACTTAGGGGTGTACTTACTTTTGTTGCCAGCAGTTTAGACATTAATGGCTGTGTGTTGAGTTATTTTGAGGGGACAGCAAATTTACACTGTTATACAAGCTGTACACTCACTACTTTACATTGTAGCAAAGTGTAATTTCTTCAGTGTGGTCACATGAAAAGATAAAATAAAATATTTACAAAAATGTGAGGGGTGTACTCACTTTTGTGAGATACTGTAGGTCAATGTTCAATTGAGATACTGTAGGTCAATGTTCAATATCCTCAAACTGGAGGAGTTTGCATCTAAAAAGGAAGAATGTAGTTGTTGTCTGTTCCAACCAAACCTTTCATTTTCTGACTAGTAAAAAATTTAAATTTGAATGTGACCAGGCATTCTTTTTAAAAGTTACCACGTTCATTACAAAAGTTACCTTTATTTTCAAAGCTAGCTAAATGACTACGTACCTCTTGTTTGATAGAAATATTGATTGCTGCTTCTGATACTAAGGAACAAATTCTTACAATAAAATGTTCAAGTATCTGAATTTTGCCTGTGAAAAAGAAGCGGTAAGTAAGGTAGGTAATAATAACAAAAAAAATTGGTATTCTGTATGTAAGAAAATTCCTACCCACCATCACTACTGTGGTCATGCACAACCTAAAAATGTGATTAAAAAAAGCCATTAAAAAGTCAGATAATATATGGTCAGTAATTTTATTTTGTTAGCAAACAGCGTGTGTGTTTGGGGCCCTGCATTCGTACTTGCATGGCTGTCAGCTCATAAAGATGAGCTCAGGCGGGTTCACAAGTCCACGTGCCTGCGCCCACCAGGAAGCTGACACTCCGCAGTGCTAATCACAGGTAGTGAGATATTTTCCTGATCCACGGCTTCACATATTGGGAAATGTCTCACTGCTTGTGATTAGCGCTGCGGAGTGTAAGCTTCCTGGCGGGCGTGGGCACGTGGACTTGCGAACACGCCTGAGCTCACGCTTAGCTGTCAAATTGGGAGCAGCGGCTGTGTCCATGCAGCCACTGCAACCCAACTGACATAAAAAGACTGCCTGCACAGGGATGCATGAAACACCTGTGCATCCCCGTCTAGACAAACATGGCCCTCAGATGGGTGTACGCTGATACTACACCTGTGCGAAAACACGGGCATAGCCACCCATTAAGGATGAGCTCAGGCGTGTTCAATGCGCTAATCACAGGCAGTGAGACATTTCCCGATCTCTGCAGCCGCACATTAGGAAAATGTCTCACTGCCTGTGATTAGTGCAGCGCCGTGCCGTGCCGACTTCCTGGCGGGCTCTGCACATGGAGTGTGCAAACTCCCCGGAGCTCATCCTTAATCCTTACTCTCCAGTTTTAGTAAATACCCCCCCCCAACAGTTTCCACATTACTGCTGACCTAAATGCTACACAGTCTCAAGCGATACTAAGTCCTGTCACATATCTTGCATTTACAAAGCAACATACAGTATGATGATGCCGTGAGTATTCTGCTATAGTCAAACTCCCTTACCATTATGACATTAAAGTAATCTTCTGTCAGATTTAGTAAAGGCTCACTTTTCACACCTCCTGCGCACATCAAAATGTCTCTGATCATTTCAAACCAAACTACCATGTATAAAAAAGAAAAAGGGTTTCCATTACACAAATTAAAAACAAAGTCAAAAAAGGAAGCAGTTTTCTTAAAATGTTTATATTCTATAATAACTATTCTTAGATAACATATCTATGTCCTGATCCTGATAACTGTCAGAGAGGAAACTGGATGGTGTGAATTTATTTATTTGCCAGGGATGCCTAACATAATTTTTACTTAAAGTGGTAGTAAACCGCGGCTGGTTAAATAAATAAAAAAAAAGAACCCACCTGTAAGGCAATTGCATAATTTGCTAGTATGCATCGCATACTAGCATATTATGAAATATTTACCTTGGAAAGAAGCCTTCCTGCGGCGCGCTGTCACCACTGGCAGGGATTCCATCTTCCCCTGGGCTTTCTTCCGGGTGTGCACGCTCCAGCTATGTGATTGGCCAGAGCCATGATCTGGACCCTTCAGTTCTGGCACAAAGCTCTTAAGGTCCGGCAAGGTATGCCGGACCTTCAGAACGCATGCGCTGATGACGTCACCGGCTGCATTCAGGGTGAATAGCTCCTAAATGGTGCACGTTTGAAGCGGTTCATTTTACCTACAGGTAGGTCTTAATATTAGGTAAAAATCACAAAAGCAGGCTTTACTACTACTTTAACCCCTTGGAGCCTGCGCCTCCCAGTCCCTTAAGGGGTTTAGGTTGCTGGGGGGGGGGGTTATGATCATGTGATCGATGTGATTGGCAGTGTTCGGGAGCGTTCCGTTAGCCGCTGGTAACTGTGCCAGGAGCAAGCAGGGTGCCTGCTCTCGGCACAGCTGTATTTGCACTAATAAACACAAATATGCGTCCGCTTTGAAACCAAGGTTGTATATTTGCGTGCTACTGGCGCCAAGAGGTTAAGACGGTTTTAAACCCAAAATTGTATTATATTTCTGCTTACCAACTATTAGATGTGGTGGCTGTATCACTTTTCTTTGGCTTTTCCCCTCTGTTTTCAACTGGTGATCTGGCCAATAACCCCCCCACCTGTATTAGTGAGATACAACTCTGGAGGAATGAGCACAGAAGGCACAGTGGCAGTCTGGGGGGGGGGGGGGTAGTGTTAAATGTATTAGCAGATTTAGAACCACAAACAAATTGAAGCCAAACTCCAGCTCACACTTTATAATCAGTTACAGCAAACCATTTTTCCCCTTGGGATAAAGGTTTTGCATGGATAAAAGCTGATCATTTTAATCACCCCTGCCAGTCTTAAGTGGTTTGTCTCATCCATGTAAACTGATAAATTCTGCTGGAGCATTTGAGCTGTGATCTCTCACACAGAAGAAAACAAAAGAAAGAGAGCCTAAAAAAGGAAATACAGCCCTTACATCCAAGAATTGTGCAACATAATAAATGTTTTAAAATTTAGTCTGTATCAAGAAATTTCTGTTGTCAATATACACCACAAAAGAATAATTTTTCAAATTAGCTTTACATTTTAACATGCTTAAAGCAGTAGTAAACAGAAAAAAAAAAAAAGATTAAGAGCATAATGTGCTAGTATGCATCGCATACTAGCACATTATGAAAGACTTGCCTTAAAACAAAGCCCTCCAGGGGTTTCCTTTATCACTCAGCCTTCCTTCCGGGTTTGCAGGCTCCAGCCGTTTGAATGGCCGAGCCACGATAACGTCAATCCAACGCATGCTCGCAGAAGTCACGACCGTGCCACAGCTCTCTTAATGGACGGCATGCCATCCATTGAGAGCCCAGTGCTTATGCACCAGTGATGTTGCTACTAAAGTAAATATTTCCCAAACGGTGCAAGTTTAGGTGATATTTATTGTACCTACAGGTATAAACAATCTGAGTTTACTACTGCTTTAACAAGTCCTTGAACTCTAGTCAATTGACTTTCCTCAGGCTGATATGATGTCAAGTGGGCACATTCATATGATTGTGTCAACCAGCATCACAGCCCAGGAAGGAGATCATGCCCCTGGAAAAATAAAAGAAGGTGAGAACATTATCAGCAGGAGTACCCTTTGTCTGTAAAAAGTAATATACAGGTACGCTTGTGTCAAATATACACCTTACTATGCATGCACTTAAATGATGTCTAAATTTAGGTTCTCTTTTTTTTTTTTAACATGCTTAGAGGGTAAGCTCTAACGAGATTCCTCCTGTATTGTAACTGTACTACCTGCCCTCACATTGTAAAGAATTGCAAAAACTGTTGGCGCTATGTAAATCCTGTATAATAATAAAATAAATGGTAAAAATAAAGGTCAACAGAAACACTTATCTTCTCAACCAATCCCTGATTGATTGCTGTGGTTAGCCATTTATCTCCATTTGAGGTCAAACTGTTGCCAAATTTCGATAAAACATTAAGCAGTAGAGATACATTCTTCAATTCCTTTTTATCCAGCTCCTAAAAAAAAAAAATTGGGACCATGTTATATTTTTAGTATTTAACCACTTCAATACAGGGCACTTAGACACCTTCCTGCCCAGACCAATTTTCAGCTTTCAGCGCTGTCGCAGTTTGAATGACAATTGCGCTGTCATGCTACACTGTGCCCAAACTAAATTTTTATCATTTTGTTCCCACAAATAGAGCTTTCTTTTGGTGGTATTTGATCACTGCTGCGGTTTTTATTTCTTGCTAAACAAATTAAAAAAGACCGAAAATTTTGAAAAAAATAAAAGTTTTGCTTTTGTTTCTGTTAAAAAAAAATTGTAAATAAGTAAGTTTTCTCTTTCACTGATGGGCACTGATAAGGCGGCACTGATACGGCGGCACCGATGAGTGGGCACTGACAATGGGTACTGATATGCGGCACTGATGGGCACTGGTAGGCGGCACTGATGGGTGGCACTCATATGCAGCACTGATGGGCATTGATAGGCGGCACTGATGGGCACTGATGGGTGGCACTGGGTGGCACTGATAGGCGACACTGATGGGCAATGAAAGGCGACACTGCTGGGCACTGATAGGGTGGCGCTGATAGGCGGCACTGATACGTGGCACTGATGGGCACTGATACGCGGCACTGATATGAGGCACTGATGGGCATCCCTGGTGGCACTGGCAGTGGTAGGCATTGAAGTGGGCACTGACTGGCAGCTGCCTGGGCACACAGTGGCATTTCCCTGGTGGTCTAGGGGCATACCTGGTGGTCCAGTGTGGATCCCTTCCCTGGTGGTCCTGGGCGGCTTCGCTGGTGGTCCTGGGTAGGATCCGAGGGGGGGCTGTGCTGATAAACAATCAGCACAGACCCCCCCCTGTCAGGAGAGCAGCCGATCGGCTCTCCTCTACTCGCGTCTGTCAGACGCGAGTGAGGAAAAGCCGATAACTGGCCCTTTCTATTTACATCGTGATCAGCCGTGATTGGACACGGCTGATCACGTGGTAAAGAGTCTCCATCGGTGACTCTTTACCTAGATCGGTGTTGCAGGGTGTCAGACTGACACCCCACAACAATGACCGCCGCAATGCGCGCCCCCGGGGGCGCGCAGCGGCTCGATATTCCTGATCACGTCATATGACGTACGATCAGGAATATCAAACCACTTTGCCGCCGTCATTCTGTAATAGGGCGGGCGGCAAGTGGTTAAAGTGTAACTACAGCAGAACTTACATACACACATTAAATATTATAGATATGGATTAGAACTTCTACCAAGTTTTTATTCCTGTCTATCCCTTTCTGTTCCAGTGATAGCAGTGTCACTTGTTCAGGAAGGAGAAACCTCCCCAACAGAACTACATAGAGCAATAAAAACCAGACAGAGGCTCCATGTGGTTTAACCCCTCTATTCGAAGTGACACACATGGTGAAACTTTGATTAGCCCAAGCATTGCAAGCAGAATCTGATGCTTAAAATACAAGTACAATGCTCATTGTTTAGTTATTCCTGAAAGCTAACTTCTTCTCCAACACACCCATGGCAATTGATTGAGCTCACTTTTGCTCAGAGAATAGAGTTGCTGGTTGAACCTTCATTTACCTAATATACCTGTGGATTTTTTTTTTTTTGATTTGCAAATCGTAACTCAGTCAATAGAACATGCATACCGTATATCCTTCTACTGAAATTATACACCATTCAGCCGTAACATTATGACTACTGGCAGGTAAAGTGAACACTGATTATCTTATTACAAGATAATGTATTGGGTGGCATATATTAGGCAGCAAGTTAACATGCTGTCCCTGAAGCTGATGTGTTGAAAGCAGGAAAAATGGGCATGTATAAAGATTGTAATGGCTAGGCCCACACTGACCCGTGTCCACAGCCAGAAGCACCCACAATAGGCATGTGAGCATCAGAACTGGACCATGGAGCAACAGAAGAAGGTGGCCTGGGCTAATGAATCGCCTTTTCTTTTACATCATGTGGATGGCTGGGTGCGTGTGCATTGCTTACCTGTGGAAGAGATGACACCAGGGTGCAGCATGGGAAGAAAGCAAGCCAGAGGTGGCAGTGTGATGCTTTGGGCAATGTTCTGCTGGGAAACCTTGGGTTCTGACATTCATGTGGATGTTACTTTGACACGTTCCAACTACCTAAACATTGTTGCTGACCATGTATACCCCTTCATAGAAACTGATTTCCCTGATTACAGTGGCCACTTTCAGCAACATAATGTGCCTTGCCACACTGCAAAATGGTTCGGGAAACGCAACAAGTTTGGAGGTGTTGACTTGGCCTCCAAATTCTCTAGATCTCAATCCAACTGAGCATCTGCGGAATGTGCAAAGGAAAACAAATCCATGAAGGCCCCACCTCTCAACTTACAGGACTTAAAGTGGATGTAAACCCAATATCATCCTTTTTAAACTACTGCCATAGGGGTTATCTATAAGGATATACATGCCTCCTGCATGTATCTTTACCTATCAAATGTCTCCCCTCTGTCTGTTATGAGACCCGCAAAAACTGCAGATTCTGTGGGTGGGTCTGTTGTCTGGAGCTCGGTGGGTGGAGTCGTGATGTCAGTAGACTCCCCGCCCACCTCTACACTCCCCTTGTCAATATGCATTTTCTCCTGTGTATTTCTTACACTGAACTTCTGCTATGATCTCTAACATTCAGTTAAAAGACAGGAAAGTCACCACATGACTTCAGCATGCCCAATCATGCTGAGGTGTGGAACAGCCAATCCTTGCAGAGCTGCTGAAGAAAGGAGTGGGGGTGGGAATTAAAAAATAATGCATGTCTTAGGCTAGTGCACGAGATATGTAAATCACCTGTCACTCACAGCAAGGGGGAGGATTTGACAAAGTTTTTCCCTGTTTGTCAAGTTTTATCTCACTGAACAATAAAAGAGGATTGCTCAGAGATGGATTAACTCTTTGTGGCAAGACTGGGCTCAAATGATAGGAAATCTTATACTCTACATTATGACATAAAAAAAAAAAAAAATTTGGGTTTACATCCACTTTAAAGAGGAAGTAAACTTGTTTTTTATTCAAATGGCTGACAGGCAGGGTATTTATGACAGAAGGGACCCTACTGGTCTCTTCTGCCATAAATGCATCCTTCAGCCTGTCAGCTGTCATGTTCACTGAGCCGCACATGCGCAGCTCAGCGTACATTTAAGGCCCCGATCGGCCTCCGATTAATGCCGCGGCTCAGTAATGCGCACAGGAGTGGTGTCATCGTGGCCTGGCCTATCAAGTGGCCGAAGGCAGTGGACCTGAACGGAAGACCAGGCGAAGATGGAAGCGCTGGGGGCCCGCCGGATCAGTCCCAGCACTGTGCTGGGAGGACATCATATGATAGGTAAGTCTGCCATAATGTACTAATATGCTGTGCATACTAGTACATTATGGCATAACCCACCTGGGGGACCTGGGGGGGGCTACTGAGGGCTTGGTGCCACACACCACAGCATACCTACAGAGGTCTAGTGAGATCCATGTCTAGACAGGTCCCCTCCCCTCCATAAGTTTTGGCTGCAGTGCCAGTGTACCTAAACCTTATAATTTAATTGTGGGTGATTAAGCAGTTTGTTTAAAAAGATAAACAATCAAGTTTGCACTTAGGCCAGCCATACCATTATTGGGCAGGCTGAATGTACCAAGTTGATCGATTGATCAACTTGGGTACAACCAGCCTGCGGCATTCTTTTGCGATTATCTCTAGCGGCAGCTATAGCTGCTAGCAATAATCACTGTCTTTTGCTCTGAAGGAGGGATTCTCAGCACTGTCTGTGTTGATGGGGGAATCATGTTTACAGGAAAGAATTTTGCACCGTGTATGTCCTGCCTAACTCTTTAAGTTCAAGCCTAGGTAGGTGATTGTAAAATTTAAGTTGCCTTTATGCATTTACTTACTGTGGGGGAGGTGCTTTGACTAGGGGAAGGCAAAGATCCATGTTCCTGCTCTGCAGAGAATAAGAATCAATGCCTTCACTACTGACAGAATGGCAATCTGCCTTGTTTACATAGGCAGATTGACGTTCTGCCTATGTACTGTGTAATCGGCGGGTGCAGGCAGACATAGAGTCCACAGTACCCACTGCTGGGCTCCCGCTGTGTGTGAGCAGCGGGAGCGGGTCGATGGCGGCGCAAGCATTTGCCCCAGACTCGGAAGTGTCAGATCACGTACTAGGTAAATGTACGGTGGGCGGTCCACAAGTGATTATACTGTAGTACAATTTTCTAGTACAATTTTCCTTTAGCTTTACCAAAACCATATAATATGAGGTTAAGTCTAAACACTTTTAATTTGTATGCAATCAGGCAGGCCCTTGTACTACATAGTTGAAGGTAATTCTAAAAGGAAATTGAACAGGAAAATTGTTCTCAGTGCTATGAGAAATGCAGGACTGCTATTTTTGACCTTTAATTCTGAAAAAGTAAGTTCCCTTGATCTCACACTGAGGGCCAGGCCAAGCAGTTGGCAGATCAGGTGGCTGCCTTGGCCACTTCAGCAAAAGAAGTTGCAAAAAAGTGCCGGACCTACAAACTGTGCTACTGAAGTGATTCACAGCTCATGAGGGGGTGCACTCTGGCCTATTGCCTTGGGTGCGAAAGGACCTTGTCACAGAACTGATCATGCTGATTTTGAAGTTTTCAGTACTTTGAGTCCCGGGCCTTGAACAAATATGCACAGCACAAGTTCTGATTTCACCTATTGCATGGTTGCTCAGTGTCAGCGACCTAGTATTAAACGAAAAGTAAACTTTCAAACAAAGTAAACTATTTGTACCGTTCTACCTTCACTGATGCATATCTCCTCCATCCTGCACACGGCACATACGTCCATAAAAATATTCTCTGTCATGGTCACTCCTGTGCAGTAGATCCCCAAAGAGTTCCAAAGGGCTTGCTCCAAAGTCTAGAGACTTTCAAGAGACTGTCCATAGATGTCTATTGTATCTGATGCCAATACATGACATGCTGGAGGTTAGTTGGCTCCTGTCTAAATTGGCCCTACCATGTGTATGTATGAATGTGAGTTAGGCAGGCCATACATGGTGCAAATTTCTTTCCTGCAACCATGGGTTGCAGGAAAGAAATTTGTACGATTCCCGTATCAACACAGACAGTGCTGACAGGGGAATCAGCAACTGTCTTCTCCCGGTGGGGATCGATCGATCAACCAACTTTCTACATTCAACCAGCCCATTAACAGTTTGACGCTCAGCTGATTCCTGCTGAGCTGGCCAAGATTCGAGAAGTGTATGGCTGGCCTTAGGGACCTTAGATTGTAAGCTCCTTGAGGGCAGGGACCTCTGTGAAAGTACAATATAGATGTAAAGTGCTGCGTAAATTGTTGGGGCTATATAGATACCTATAATAGATATACAATACAGACATTCTATGCAAAGAAATTAAACCTTGTGGAAGGCTGGTGCCACGGGATGGAGGCAACTGGGGTAAAAGAGGGTGGGGTACTTTATGCCAGATGGCCAGGCAACTAGCATTCTCAGAAGGTCAGCAATGGCATCCTCTGCACTTCTCTCAACACATGTTTCCTTTAAAACTTGCATCAAGGACTTATTTATGCCAAGCAAGATTAGCCCAGGGCTACAAATGTTGATCTTTTTGTTACTGGGAGATTTATTTTTTTGTTGGCAGTAACCTCATTTATAACACACAAAAATCAATGTGCTGATAGTGAGATGATGGCGGAGTAAGGAGTGAAATATCTTGGTAGCAAAGAGATTAAACTTCCAATCTAGCCCTGGCCAAACACTTTGCTAACATGCACCATCAGCTGCCAAACCACATGCACACAAGCTCAATAACACAGAAGTCGTATTACCCTGCAAAAAAGTAAGTCAACTTTCTTAAGCAATTCTTTGGTACATTTTTGGGAACTGGGTTCCTTCTTGTGAAATCCTTCTAGGCGCTGAAACTCATTTCTTCTTAAAGCGTGGTCAATGTGTGCCTCTAACTAAAAAGAGAGAGTATTGTAGTGATTATTTCTTGCTGGCTACTACAATTCTGAACATTTTTGATATCACACTTACCTGCTTATCTGCTTTAATCATGATTCCTCTGTGTGCAAGAATATGATCTGTTAGAAATAAATAAGGATTTTGTGACAAACAATATTGCTATTAAAGGCAAACTCCACTATAACATTTGTGTCTGTGTGGAGAGTTTCTATCTCCAAATCCCTAGTCTAAAGATGGCCATATATGGATCGAAATTCTGCCAGTTCAGCAGGGACCAGCCAAGATTTGATCCATCTATGGGCAGGCTGATTGTACCCAAGTCGATCCATTAATCAACTTGGATACAACCAGTCAGATTTTTTTACATGCGATCACTAGAGCTGTGGAAGGCATTCCCCCATCAAGAAGAACTGTGCTAAAGGGGGAATTGATCAATTTTCCTTCCTTCCACCAATGTTGGAATGAAAGATAATCAAATCCTCTATAGGCTGCTTAAAGTGGTTGTAAGCCCATATTAAAGACCTGCAAGACAAAAGGTATAATGAGCTAGTATGCATCACATACTGGCTCATTATGAGATACTTACCTTAAATCGAAGCTGTTGCAGCGGCCCCCGTACACCGCTGTGAATCATTCAGATGTTCATTAGCAAACTTCAGACGGGCCTGTACATGTGCTTTCTTGAGCAGGGGACCTTGCAGGTGCTGCAGGATTTCAGTCCTTCACGGCGTAGTGTGCTACCAATTGTTTTCTTGGTGACTATGGTCCCAGCTGCCTTGAGATCATTGATACGATTCTCCCGTGTAGTTCTGGGCTGATTCCATTTTTATTACATGTTTATTCCATTTGCGAACAATCGCACCAACTGTTGTCACCCTCTCACCAAACTGCTTGGAGATGGTCCTGTAGCCCATTCCAGCCTTGTGTAGGTCTACAATCTTGTCCCTGATATCCTTGGACAGCTCTTTGGTGTTGGCCATGGTGGAGAGATTGGAATTTGATTGATTGCTTCTGTGGACAGGTGTCTTTTATACATGTAATAAGCTGAGATTAGGAGCACTCCATTTAAGAGAGTGCTCCTAATCTCAGCTTGTTACCTGTATAGAAGACACCTGGGAGCCAGAAATCTTGCTGATTGATAGGGGATCAAATACTTATTTCACTGCAAATCAAATCACTGCAAATCAAATACTCATTAAAATGCAAATCAATGTATAACTTTTTTGAAATGCGTTTCTCTGGATATTTTTGTTGTTATTCTGTCTCTCACTGTTAAAATAAACCTTCCAGTAAAATGATAGACTGATCATTTCTTTGTCAGTGGGTAAACATACAAAATCAGCAGGGGATCAAATACTTTTTTCCCCTCACTGTGTGTGTAATATATACACACACACACACACACACACACACACACACACACACACACACACACACACACACACACACACTATAAATACCATTTTTTTTTCTTTTTTTTTACAAGAGATCCCATAATCTCTGTTCTCAGCTGCATAAGAGCCTTGGACAGGTATACAGATTTTTCTGGCCATTAGCTGTGCAGGGAGTGTGTCAGCACAAGTCTGATCATTGAAGGACAGGCAGACTGTTCACCCAGCATGGTCAGTTTTCTATGCTTTCATGCCTAACGTGATCAGTTTGAAACCGGAAAGCAGGGGGCCTTGCAAGAACACCAGGTGTTTTATACAAAGTAAGCAATACTAGAAGAACAGAATACTTTTTAACACAAGTACATGGTTCAAGAGACACATATCCGGAATATGAAACGTTGGGGTAACATATGTTTAACCACTCCCGGACCACCCACCGTGGATTTTTGACGCAACTTTGACGTTAAATATCGTTGTTATGGCAGAAGATAGATGCCATAACCCCGGTATTTTCTTCAATGGCCGGTGGTCCGTCTTAAGATAAAAGTGGTCTCCGCAGTGGATTTGCCGCAAGATAACTTTTATCGGCAGCGGGAGAGGCCCCCCCCCCATTTTTGGGGGGGTTCGAAGTAATTTTCTAGAAAAAAAACAAACTGATTTTAACTTGTAAACACCAAGTCTAAAAAATAGGCTTGGTCCTTAATTTGTTAAGTTAAGTTGTCCATAGGTAGCTGATTAGCAGAGAAACCGGTACAACTCAAACTGCATCTTGCCAACCTGCTGAGAGACTAAATCTGCACATGTAGGTGTTATTGAGGATAATAAATGGTTGTTTTCATAACACAAAGATTTTGGAATATACTGGAAAATATCTACATCCAGTTCGGCTACAGAGCAATTTTTTTTCTTTGTCGCGTACATGTAAAAATCCTCATTTTTGGCAATAAAATTACATAAACCCGCAGAGTATTATATATTTTCTGAAAGCAGAGGCCCTGTAGAATAAAAAGGTGATAGTTACAAAAAAAAAAAATTTCCACGTGATATTTGTGCAACTTTTTATTAAACGCAAATTTTCTGGAAAAAATATAATAAAAAATTTTTTTAGTGCAAAACCACATCATAGAAGAATACCCATTTGTGGTTACAATATAAAAGAGGAGGTTGCATCGAGTAAATAGATACCTAACACTCCATGTTTTAAATTGCGTGCGCCCGCGATATTTCCAAAAACGATGGTGCCCAAAAATCACCATAGATGCCGATTACAAGACGTTACAGCTCATTAATTTAGAGTTAACTAGCAGCTCTTGTGCTAGAATTATTGCTTTCACTCTGACGTTCGTGGCGATATGTCACATGTGCGGTGCGACCGTGGTTTACATACACATACGCACCCTGGGCCAACAGGTGTGCGGGCCAACAGGGGTTTAGGCATTTTTTTATTATTTTATTATATTTTGTCATTTTTATTTATCTTTTCACTTTTTTTCATTTAATTCTTTTGGTTTTTTTTTTACGTGATTGCCATCACAAGGGGTTAATAAACCCCTATGTGATAGCATTGTGCAGGTGACAGGTACTCTTTTTGAACACATTAGGGGGCTAATAGACCCCAATGTCTCCCCTGCCCTTCACAACATCTAACCAAGCACAGATCAGTTTGGTTAGATGTGTCCCCTGGCTGTAATGGCCAGAAAAGTGTGCAGATGAAACATCACTTCCAGTTTTATTGTTTGCATGTGAGATCGAGGCAAGGATTTGCCTCTGTGTCACTACAGTCTCTCTGGCGGATGTGTTCCCGGGCATCGGTAAACACAGGACAGGCTAGGAGGGCAGCGGGAGGGGCACAGCGTGGCTGGCTGTGCGACAGTGGTCTGCAGCTATGGAGCTACCGCATCACTTTCACTTTAAAGCCGACCGCTCTACAAAACCCGCACAGGCTGATGGCTGCAGATCAAAGGTTTACTCTTTGGATGTACATAGTACGCCCAAAGAGCTGAACTGGTTAGGCAATGAGTGCCCAATCCTAACCAAGGCATGGCATCAGACTGTCAGACCGAACTACGCGTGACCGCTTTACACCCAGCCCAGCTCTGACATTTGTCTCCTACATCTAAAAATCATAATTTTTTTGCTAGAAAATTATTAACCACTTCAATACCGGGCACTTCCCCCCCCCCCTTCCTGTCCAGACCAATTTTCAGCGCTGCCACACTTTGATTGACAATTGCGCGGTCATGCTGTGTTGTACCCAAACAAAATTTGTATCATTTTGTTCCCACAGCTTTCTATTGATGGTATTTGATCACCTCTAGGGTTTTGGGGTTTTTTTGCTAAGCAAATAGTTTTTCTTTATTTTTGTTATAAAATTTTGTAAAGTAATTTTTCTCCTTCACTGACTGGCACTACTGAGGTAGCACTAGAGTTGCACAATTAATCGTCAAGAATCGTTATGGCGATCTTGACTAAAGTGTTTCCCGATTCTTTCTATGCAAAGAATTCTCTCTACTCTTCTGAAGCCACAGCCGTCAAAAGGAAGGTAGAGAAAAACTGGGCAGTCTGTGAAGAATTAAAATATTGTTTGTCAGTCTTAAGTATAAACATTGTAATAATTTGTCAATGGAATAGACTGTGTGTAAGTGAAAAAAAATAAACCTTTTTCTGACATTTGTTGGTTTCAAGTTAAAATCGTTTTTTGTTTTTTTTGCCAGAAAATTACTTAGAACCCCCAAACATTATATATATTTTTTTAGTGGACACCCTGGAGAAAAAAATGGTGGTTGTTGCAATATTTTATGTCACATTGTATTTGCGCAGCGGTCTTTCAAATGCAATTTTTTTTTTTAAATTACTTTAATGAATTAAAAAAAAAAACAAAAAAAAAAAACTAACCAGTAATGTTAGCCCATTTTTTTTTTTTTTTTTGTATAATGTGAAAGATTTTACATTGCGAGAATCTTGATCTTTTTGTTCTAAGCAAAGAAATCGTGATCCTCATTTTGGCCAGAATCGTTAATTAATTAATCGTTAAAAAATCGTGATCTCAATTCACCTCCCCTGACAATCTCTCCTGCAGATGTTGCTGATTCTTTCATATAACAAGTGGAGAGACTTTATCTGCTCACTCAGCTGTCAAAAGAAAGCATCCGGGCAGTCTGCCAAGTCTTTAACTTGATACATTTTAACTAAGCTTCCTTCTTAGATCAAAAGGGAAAGAACTTCTGTGTAAATAAATAAGCCAGGCAGTCTGCCAAGTTTTCAACAACCTGTAAATGCAGGAAGTTTAACCACTTAAAGTCTGAGGCCCCTTTCACACTGGGGCGGTAGGGGGCGTCGGCGGTAAAACAGCGCTATATTTAGTGCTGTTTTACCACGGTATTCGGCCGCTAGTGGTGCGGTTTTAACCCCCCCGCTGGCGGCCGAAAAAGGGTTAAAATCCCTCGTATAGCGCGGCTATAGCCGCGGTATAGCCGCGCTGTCCCATTGATTTCAATGGGCAGGAGCGGTTTAGGAGCGGTGAATACACCGCTCCTTCACCGCTCCAAAGAAGCGGCTGACAGGAGATTTTTTCTTCTCCTGCCAGCGCACCGCTTCAGTGTGAAAGCCCTCGGGCTTTCACACTGAACAAACAGCGGAGGCTGTTTAGGGGAGGTTTGCAGGCGCTATTTTTAGCGCAATAACGCCTGCAAACCGCCCCAGTGTGAAAGGGGTCTTAATCTTTTTCTGACACTTCTTTCTTAAGTTAAAATCAGTATTTTTTGCTAGAAACCCCAAACATTATATATATTTTAGCAGAGACCCTAGGGAATAAAATGGCAATTGCTGCAATATTTTATGTCACACTGTATTTGCCCAGCGCTCTTTTCAAATGCAATTTTTTTGGAAAAAATACACTTCAATGAATAAAAAAAAAAAAAAACAACGAAACACTAAAGTTAGCCCAGTTTTTTTTTGTTTTAATATGAAAGATGATGTTACGCCGTGAGAATCGTGATCTATCTTCTAAGCAAAAAAATTGTGATTCTCATTTTAGCCAGAATCGTGCAGCTCTAGGTGGCACTAATGGGCACTGATGGATGAGGCACTAATATGCATTGATAGGCGGCACTGATGGGCACTCATTAGGTGGCACTGATAGATGGCACTGATGAGGAGGCACTGGCAGGCTTTACTGCTGGGCACTGATTGGCATCTAGAATGGGCACTGACTGGCACCTTTTAAGTTAATACCTGGTGATCCTGGGTGGCATCCATGGTCTGCATCCCATGGGTGGGCATCTTTGGGGGGGGCTGCACTGATAATCAGCGCAGATCCCCCGTCAGGAGAGCAGCCGATCGGCTCTCTTCTACTCGTGTCTGTCAGACGCAGATGGAGGAAAAGCCGATAAACGTCTCTTCCTGTTTACACTGTGATACAGATGATCACACGGTAAAGAGTCTCTGTCGGAGGCTCTTTACCCAGATCGGAGATGCGGTGTGTCAGACTGACACACCGCATCATCGATCGCCGTAATGCACGTCCGGGTTATCCTGATCACGTCATACGACGTCCGGTCAGGATAACAGAACCACTTTTCGCACGTCATATTGCTATATGGCGGGCGGGAAGTGGTTAAAACCTCCAAACATTATATATGTTTTTTTTTGCAGAGGCCCTACAGAATAAAATGGTTGGTGTTGCAATTTTTTTATGTCACGCGGTATTTGTACAGCGATTTTTCAAGAGCAATTTTTTTGGGCACACAAACGCAATAGCCAATTTTTGGGTAAAATCAAATCGATGATATCTAGGGATGGGTGTGTTTGGATCCCAGTCCCAACCCACTTGAGCAATCTGGCCAGGAAGACGTCACTGCACACCGCCAATCATGAGCAGCCTAGTCAGGGCGCGTGTATGTGCAGCTGTGGGCTGGGAAATGCCTCAGTGCCTATGATTGGCGGTGTGCAGTGTCGGCTTTCTGGCAGGATTGCTCAGGTGGATTGGAACTGGGATCCGAACACACCTGTGCCCATCACTAATAATGTCACACCAAGTAAATCGGTACATAACATGTCATTCTTTAACCGCTTCAATACCAGGCATTTTCACCCCCTTCCTGCCCAGACCAATTTTCAGCTTTCAGCGCTGTTACACTTTGAATGACAATTACTCAGTCATGCAACACTGTACCCATATGAAATTTTAATCATTTTTTCCCCACAAATAGAGATTTCTTTTGGTGGTATTTGATCATCTCTGCGGTTTTTATTTTTTGCGCTATAAACAAAAATAGAGCGACAATTTTGAAAAAAAAAAACCACAATATTTTTAAATTTTTGCTATAATAAATATCCCATTAAAAAAAAACAAAAACAAATTTTTTCCTCAGTTTAGGCCGATATGTATTCTCTTACATATTTTTAGTAAAAAAAAAAAAAAAAAAAAAAAAAATCGCAATAAGCCTATATTGATTGGCTTGCGCAAAAGTTATAGCGTCTACAAAATAGGGGATAAATTTATGGCATTTTAATTTTTTTTTTTTTTTTAACTAGTAATGGCGGCGATCTGCGATTTTTATCGGGACTCTGATATTGCGGCGGACATTTTTGACACTATTTTGGGACCATTCATATTTATACAGCGATCAGAGCTATAAAATATGCATTGATTGCTGTGTAAATGTGACTGGCGGGGAAAGGGGTTAACACCAGGGGGTGATCGAGGGGTTAATTATGTTTCCTAGGGAGTGATTCTAACTGTAGGGGGCGGGGACTCACTAGGGGAGGAGACCGATCGGTGTTCCTCTGTACTGGGAACACCCCATCGGTCTCCTCTCACCTGACAGGACGTGGATCTGTGGGTTTACACCCACAGATCCACGGTCCTGCTGCGTTCACGGGCAATTGCGAGTGCCCGGCGGACATTGTGGCCGCTGGGCACGTGCATCAGGTGCCTAGTGACGCGGCGGGCGCGCCCCCTAGAGGCTCAGGAAGAAAAGACGTTATATGACGGCGGCCCGGAGGGACAAAGGCTTCCTGCCACCGTCATATGACTATGCGCGGTAGAGAAGTGGTTAACCGCTGGCCGTCCGCCCGCCGTCTGATGGCGGCAGAATGGCTCCCCTGCGTGAATTTCCATAGCTGTACGGCGGCCGCTTTAAGGGGTATAGGGGGCACGCGCCTGCTGCGGTACCGAGGAGCCGATGTGCGTGCCCGGTGTCTGCCGGGCACCTGCGATCGCTCCTGACAGAGCCAGAACGAGGATCTGTGTGTTTAAACACACAAATCCACATTCTGGCAGGGGAGAGCAGACAGATCGTGTGTTCCTAGTATATAGAAACACCGATCAGTCTCCTCCCCCCTACAGTTAGAACACACAATCAGGGAACACATTTAACCCCTTGATCACCCCCTAGTGTTAACCCCTTCCCTGCCAGTGACATTTATACAGTAATCAGTGGCTATTTTTATAGCACTGATCACTGTATAAATGACATTGGTCCCAAAAAAGTGTCAAAAGTGTCCGATGTGTCCGCCATAATGTCGCAGTCACGATAAAAATCGCAGATCGCCGCCATTACTACTAAAAATATTAGGGGGCTAATAGACCCCAATGTCTCCCCTGCCCTTCACAACATCTAACCAAGCACAGATCAGTTTGGTTAGATGTGTCCCCTGGCTGTAATGGCCAGAAAAGTGTGCATATGAAACATCACTTCCAGTTTTATTGTTTGCATGTGAGATCGAGGCAAGGATTTGCCTCTGTGTCACTACAGTCTCTCTGGCGGATGTGTTCCCGGGCATCGGTAAACACAGGACAGGCTAGGAGGGCAGCGGGAGGGGCACAGCGTGGCTGGCTGTGCGACAGTGGTCTGCAGCTATGGAGCTACCGCATCACTTTCACTTTAAAGCCGACCGCTCTACAAAACCCGCACAGGCTGATGGCTGCAGATCAAAGGTTTACTCTTTGGATGTACATAGTACGCCCAAAGAGCTGAACTGGTTAGGCAATGAGTGCCCAATCCTAACCAAGGCATGGCATCAGACTGTCAGACCGGACTACGCGTGACCGCTTTACACCCAGCCCAGCTCTGACATTTGTCTCCTACATCTAAAAATCATAATTTTTTTGCTAGAAAATTATTAACCACTTCAATACCGGGCACTTCCCCCCCCCCTTCCTGTCCAGACCAATTTTCAGCGCTGCCACACTTTGATTGACAATTGCGCGGTCATGCTGTGTTGTACCCAAACAAAATTTGTATCATTTTGTTCCCACAGCTTTCTATTGATGGTATTTGATCACCTCTAGGGTTTTGGGGTTTTTTTGCTAAGCAAATAGTTTTTCTTTATTTTTGTTATAAAATTTTGTAAAGTAATTTTTCTCCTTCACTGACTGGCACTACTGAGGTAGCACTAGAGTTGCACAATTAATCGTCAAGAATCGTTATGGCGATCTTGACTAAAGTGTTTCCCGATTCTTTCTATGCAAAGAATTCTCTCTACTCTTCTGAAGCCACAGCCGTCAAAAGGAAGGTAGAGAAAAACTGGGCAGTCTGTGAAGAATTAAAATATTCTTTGTCAGTCTTAAGTATAAACATTGTAATAATTTGTCAATGGAATAGACTGTGTGTAAGTGAAAAAAAATAAACCTTTTTCTGACATTTGTTGGTTTCAAGTTAAAATCGTTTTTTGTTTTTTTTGCCAGAAAATTACTTAGAACCCCCAAACATTATATATATTTTTTTAGTGGACACCCTGGAGAAAAAAATGGTGGTTGTTGCAATATTTTATGTCACATTGTATTTGCGCAGCGGTCTTTCAAATGCAATTTTTTTTTTTAAATTACTTTAATGAATTAAAAAAAAAAACAAAAAAAAAAAACTAACCAGTAATGTTAGCCCATTTTTTTTTTTTTTTTTGTATAATGTGAAAGATTTTACATTGCGAGAATCTTGATCTTTTTGTTCTAAGCAAAGAAATCGTGATCCTCATTTTGGCCAGAATCGTTAATTAATTAATCGTTAAAAAATCGTGATCTCAATTCACCTCCCCTGACAATCTCTCCTGCAGATGTTGCTGATTCTTTCATATAACAAGTGGAGAGACTTTATCTGCTCACTCAGCTGTCAAAAGAAAGCATCCGGGCAGTCTGCCAAGTCTTTAACTTGATACATTTTAACTAAGCTTCCTTCTTAGATCAAAAGGGAAAGAACTTCTGTGTAAATAAATAAGCCAGGCAGTCTGCCAAGTTTTCAACAACCTGTAAATGCAGGAAGTTTAACCACTTAAAGTCTGAGGCCCCTTTCACACTGGGGCGGTAGGGGGCGTCGGCGGTAAAACAGCGCTATATTTAGTGCTGTTTTACCACGGTATTCGGCCGCTAGCGGTGCGGTTTTAACCCCCCGCTGGCGGCCGAAAAAGGGTTAAAACCCTTCGTATAGCGCGGCTATAGCCGCGGTATAGCCGCGCTGTCCCATTGATTTCAATGGGCAGGAGCGGTTTAGGAGCGGTGAATACACCGCTCCTTCACCGCTCCAAAGAAGCGGCTGACAGGAGATTTTTTCTTCTCCTGCCAGCGCACCGCTTCAGTGTGAAAGCCCTCGAGCTTTCACACTGAACAAACAGCGGAGGCTGTTTAGGGGAGGTTTGCAGGCGCTATTTTTAGCGCAATAACGCCTGCAAACCGCCCCAGTGTGAAAGGGGTCTTAATCTTTTTCTGACACTTCTTTCTTAAGTTAAAATCAGTATTTTTTGCTAGAAACCCCAAACATTATATATATTTTAGCAGAGACCCTAGGGAATAAAATGGCAATTGCTGCAATATTTTATGTCACACTGTATTTGCCCAGCGCTCTTTTCAAATGCAATTTTTTTGGAAAAAATACACTTCAATGAATAAAAAAAAAAAAAAAACAACGAAACACTAAAGTTAGCCCAATTTTTTTTTGTTTTAATATGAAAGATGATGTTACGCCGTGAGAATCGTGATCTATCTTCTAAGCAAAAAAATTGTGATTCTCATTTTAGCCAGAATTGTGCAGCTCTAGGTGGCACTAATGGGCACTGATGGATGAGGCACTAATATGGATTGATAGGCGGCACTGATGGGCACTCATTAGGTGGCACTGATAGATGGCACTGATGAGGAGGCACTGGCAGGCTTTACTGCTGGGCACTGATTGGCATCTAGAATGGGCACTGACTGGCACCTTTTAAGTTAATACCTGGTGATCCTGGGTGGCATCCATGGTCTGCATCCCATGGGTGGGCATCTTTGGGGGGGGCTGCACTGATAATCAGCGCAGATCCCCCGTCAGGAGAGCAGCCGATCGGCTCTCTTCTACTCGTGTCTGTCAGACGCAGATGGAGGAAAAGCCGATAAGCGTCTCTTCCTGTTTACACTGTGATACAGCTGATCACATGGTAAAGAGTCTCTGTCGGAGGCTCTTTACACAGATCGGAGATGCGGTGTGTCAGACTGACACACCACATCATCGATCGCCGTAATGCACGTCCGGGTTATCCTGATCACGTCATACGACGTCCGGTCAGGATAACAGAACCACTTTTCGCACGTCATATTGCTATATGGCGGGCGGGAAGTGGTTAAAACCTCCAAACATTATATATGTTTTTTTTTGCAGAGGCCCTACAGAATAAAATGGTTGGTGTTGCAATTTTTTTATGTCACGCGGTATTTGTACAGCGATTTTTCAAGAGCAATTTTTTTGGGCACACAAACGCAATAGCCAATTTTTGGGTAAAATCAAATCGATGATATCTAGGGATGGGTGTGTTTGGATCCCAGTCCCAACCCACTTGAGCAATCTGGCCAGGAAGACGTCACTGCACACCGCCAATCATGAGCAGCCTAGTCAGGGAGCGTGTATGTGCAGCTGTGGGCTGGGAAATGCCTCAGTGCCTATGATTGGCGGTGTGCAGCGACGGCTTTCTGGCAGGATTGCTCAGGTGGATTGGAACTAAAATCCAAACACGCCTGTGCCCATCACTAATAATGTCACACCAAGTAAATGGGTACATACCATGTCATTCTTTAACCGCTTCAATACCGGGCATTTTCACCCCCTTCCTGCCCAGACCAATTTTCAGCTTTCAGCGCTGTTACACTTTGAATGACAATTACTCAGTCATGCAACACTGTACCCATATGAAATTTTAATCATTTTTTCCCCACAAATAGAGATTTCTTTTG
This sequence comes from Aquarana catesbeiana, assembly GCF_042186555.1. Classification (NCBI taxonomy): domain Eukaryota; kingdom Metazoa; phylum Chordata; class Amphibia; order Anura; family Ranidae; genus Aquarana; species Aquarana catesbeiana. The sequence goes on along the minus strand of NC_133335.1, from coordinate 33,878,767 downwards.
GTGGTATTTGATCATCTCTGCGGTTTTTATTTTTTGCGCTATAAACAAAAATAGAGCGACAATTTTGAAAAAAAAAAACCACAATATTTTTAAATTTTTGCTATAATAAATATCCCATTAAAAAAAAACAAAAACAAATTTTTTCCTCAGTTTAGGCCGATATGTATTCTCTTACATATTTTTAGTAAAAAAAAAAAAAAATCGCAATAAGCCTATATTGATTGGCTTGCGCAAAAGTTATAGCGTCTACAAAATAGGGGATAAATTTATGGCATTTTAATTTTTTTTTTTTTTTTTTACTAGTAATGGCGGCGATCTGCGATTTTTATCGGGACTCTGATATTGCGGCGGACATTTTTGACACTATTTTGGGACCATTCACATTTATACAGCGATCAGAGCTATAAAATATGCATTGATTGCTGTGTAAATGTGACTGGCGGGGAAAGGGGTTAACACCAGGGGGTGATCGAGGGGTTAATTATGTTTCCTAGGGAGTGATTCTAACTGTAGGGGGCGGGGACTCACTAGGGGAGGAGACCGATCGGTGTTCCTCTGTACTGGGAACACCCCATCGGTCTCCTCTCACCTGACAGGACGTGGATCTGTGGGTTTACACCCACAGATCCACGGTCCTGCTGCGTTCACGGGCAATCGCGAGTGCCCGGCGGACATTGTGGCCGCTGGGCACGTGCATCAGGTGCCTAGTGACGCGGCGGGCGCGCCCCCTAGAGGCTCAGGAAGAAAAGACGTTATATGACGGCGGCCCGGAGGGACAAAGGCTTCCTGCCACCGTCATATGTCTATGCGCGGTAGAGAAGTGGTTAACCGCTGGCCGTCCGCCCGCCGTCTGATGGCGGCAGAATGGCTCCCCTGCGTGAATTTCCATAGCTGTACGGCGGCCCCTTTAAGGGGTATAGGGGGCACGCGCCTGCTGCGGTACCGAGGAGCCGGTGTGCGTGCCCGGTGTCTGCCGGGCACCTGCGATCGCTCCTGACAGAGCCAGAACGAGGATCTGTGTGTTTAAACACACAAATCCACATTCTGGCAGGGGAGAGCAGACAGATCGTGTGTTCCTAGTATATAGAAACACCGATCAGTCTCCTCCCCCAGGCAGTCTCCTCCCCCCTACAGTTAGAACACACAATCAGGGAACACATTTAACCCCTTGATCACCCCCTAGTGTTAACCCCTTCCCTGCCAGTGACATTTATACAGTAATCAGTGTATTTTTATAGCACTGATCACTGTATAAATGACATTGGTCCCAAAAAAGTGTCAAAAGTGTCCGATGTGTCCGCCATAATGTCGCAGTCACGATAAAAATCGCAGATCGCCGCCATTACTACTAAAAAAAATAATAATAATAACAAAAATGCCATAAATCTATCCCCTATTTTGTAGACGCTGTAACTTTTGCGCCAACCAATCAATATACGCTTATTGCATTTTTTTTTTTAACCAAAAACATGTAGAAGAATACGTATTGGCCTAAACTGAGGAAAAAATGTGGTTTTTTTTATATATTTTCTGGATGTATTCATTATAGCAAAAAAGTAAAAAATATTGTGTTATTTTTCAAAATTGTCGCTTTATTTTTGTTTATAGCGCAAAAAATAAAAACCGCAGAGGCGATCAAATACCACCAAAAGAAATCTATATTTGTGGGAAAAAAAAGGACGTCAGTTTTTGTTTGGGTACAACGTCGCACGACCGCGCAATTGTCAGTTAAAGCGACGCAGTGCCGAATCGCAAAAAATGGCCTGGTCATTAAGGGGTAAATCCTTCCGGGGCTGAAGTGGTTAAAACTGCCTACTCCCGTAGGAACGGCACCAAACCTCCATAGGCGACACTTTAGAAGCCTTTACATATTATCAGTTTAGAGACATGCGTGTGCTGCAGCGGCGACACCCAACACGTGACGTGTGATCACCATTTACAGTCACATGGCGGGTCCTAAGTTCACATTCCTACACCAGTATGGCGGTCGGTCGGGGGCTTTACTTTTTTTAAAATTATTATTTATTTGTATTTGTAACGCTGGGCCTTCTTTATTTTTATCGCTATCACAGGACCGGTCCTCTCTATGGAGAGATCGTGTTGTGCACAGATAGGCCCCTAGGTGTGAATGACGCAGCCCTCCTGTAGGGTCTGTAGCACTCCCTGTACCGACACTCTGTACCATACTTCCCCGGGACATGATCTCCTCACACACACACCTCCCTCCCCCCCACACCGGTCTCCCCGATCACCGTTCTCTATTCGGTAGAAGATGCGCGTGACGTCACCGAATCACCTCAGAGAGAATTCGTCTTCCCGCCATTCAGCCTCTCCAGCTGCAGATCCGCGCGACCCGCCTCCCCGGAGGCTCGTCAGCCAATCAGGCGTCGTGTTTCGGGAATGAGGCGACGCAGGTGAAGTGGAAATGCCTGAGGTGAGGAGGCGGAGCCCACCGGCCACCTGGCGCTGGCTTGAGGAGTGGGCGTGGCTGCAGAGAGAAGAGAAGACGCGGGGCGTGACAGAGATTCATTCCCCCTATCTCCAAGGCCGTGCACGGTGCAAGGGACCTGCCTGTGAGACAGACCCAGACCTTGACACCCCCAGCTGACCCACCACTTCCAATGGGCACTGATCAGGCTGCATTTATGATGGGCACTGGTGAGGTTGCATTGGTGGGCACTGATCAAGTTCCGTTGATGGGCACTGATCAGGCTGCACTGATGGGCACTGTCTGCACTGGTGAGCCTGCATTGATGGGCACTGATCAGGCTAAGGTGCAAGGACCTGCTGAGGTGAGACAGACCCTGACACCCCCAGCTGACCCCCCACATCCCATGAGCACTGATGGGCACGGAAGTGGTGAGGCTGCATTGAAGGGCACTGATCAGGCTGCATTGATGGGCACTGTCTGCACTGGTGAGGCTGCATTGATGGGCGCTGATCAGGCTACAGTGCAAGGACCTGTTGAAGTGAGACAGACCCAAACCCTGACACCCCCAGCTGACCCCCCACATCCCACGGGCACTGATCAGGCTGCACTGATGGGCACTGCACTGGTGAGGCTGCATTGAAGGGCACTGAGCTTTTTAGGCTGGGCTTCTCCTATGGCTCACAGGAGTGCAACCCACTTTGCACTCCTGTGACCCGTTTTCAGCAGAGAGCGGTCTGAAGTCCGCTCTCTGCTGACGTCACACAGATCAGTCCAGGCACCGCGTCATCCCGACTCTGGAAGTCCAGATCCACCAGGTGCCTGAACTGATGGCCGCCCCTTCACAGCTCAGCGCTCCAATGAATGTGGAGGAGCAGAGCAGGAGAGATGCTGATTGACAGTCAGAAGCTCTCTGCTCGGGGAGCTGAGAGAACCAAGCCATCGGCGATGTTCGATCGCTCAGTGAAGAGGCAGCGGGGGACAGATGCAGCATCGTCGGACCAATGCTGCATCCACCTAGGTAAGATTATGGGAAACATTTTTTTTCCCATACTTCTCTTTTAATTACTGCTACTGTTTTGCATGCAACGCTTTGCTAGACCCATCAATGCGGCCTCACCATTGCCCATAAATACAGCTTCACCGGCGCGCCCATCAAATGCAGCCTCACCAGTGCCCATTAAACGCAGCCTCACCAGCGCCCATTAAACAGCCTCACCATTGCCCATCAAATGCAGCCTCACCAGTGCCCATCAAATTAAGCCTCACCAGCGCCCATTAAACGCAGCCTCACCAGCGCCCATTAAACGCAGCCTCACCAGTGCCCATTAAACGCAGCCTCACCATTGCCCTCAAAATGCAGCCTCACCAGCGCCCATCAAATGCAGCCTCACCAGCGCCCATCAAATGCAGCCTCACCAGCGCCCATCAAATGCAGCCTCACCAGCGCCCATTAAACGCAGCCTCACCAGCGCCCATCAAATGCAGCCTCACCAGCGCCCATCAAACGCAGCCTCACCAGCACCCATTAAACGCAGCCTCACCAGCGCCCATTAAACGCAGCCTCACCAGCGCCCATTAAACGCAGCCTCACCAGCGCCCATCAAATGCAGCCTCACCATTGCCCATCAAATGCAGCCTCACCAGTGCCCATCAAATGCAGCCTCACCAGTGCCCATCAAATGCAGCCTCACCAGTGCCCATCAAATGCAGCCTCACCAGTCCCCATCAAATGCAGCCTCACCAGTGCCCATTAAACGCAGCCTCACCAGCGCCCATTAAACGCAGCCTCACCATTGCCCATCAAATGCAGCCTCACCAGCGCCCATTAAATGCAGCCTCACCAGCACCCATTAAACGCAGCCTCACCAGCACCCATCAAATGCAGCCTCACCAGTGCCCATCAAACGCAGCCTCACCAGTGCCCATCAAATGCAGCCTCACCAGTGCCCATTAAACGCAGCCTCACCAGCGCCCATTAAACGCAGCCTCACCAGTGCCCATCAAATGCAGCCTCACCAGTGCCCATTAAACGCAGCCTCACCAGCGCCCATTAAACGCAGCCTCACCATTGCCCTTAAAATGCAGCCTCACCAGCGCCCATCAAATGCAGCCTCACCAGCGCCCATCAAATGCAGCCTCACCAGTGCCCATCAAACGCAGCCTCACCAGTGCCCATCAAATGCAGCCTCACCAGTGCCCATTAAACGCAGCCTCACCAGCGCCCATTAAACGCAGCCTCACCAGTGCCCATCAAACGCAGCCTCACCAGTGCCCATCAAATGCAGCCTCACCAGTGCCCATTAAACGCAGCCTCACCAGCGCCCATTAAACGCAGCCTCACCATTGCCCTTAAAATGCAGCCTCACCAGCGCCCATCAAATGCAGCCTCACCAGCGCCCATCAAATGCAGCCTCACCAGTGCCAATCAAATGCAGCCTCACCAGTGCCCATTAAACGCAGCCTCACCAGCGCCCATCAAATGCAGCCTCACCATTGCCCATTAAACGCAGCCTCACCAGCGCCCATTAAACGCAGCCTCACCATTGCCCTTAAAATGCAGCCTCACCAGCGCCCATCAAATGCAGCCTCACCAGCGCCAATCAAATGCAGCCTCACCAGTGCCCATTAAACGCAGCCTCACCAGCGCCCATCAAATGCAGCCTCACCATTGCCCATTAAACGCAGCCTCACCAGCGCCCATTAAACGCAGCCTCACCATTGCCCTTAAAATGCAGCCTCACCAGCGCCCATCAAATGCAGCCTCACCAGCGCCCATCAAATGCAGCCTCACCAGCGCCAATCAAATGCAGCCTCACCAGTGCCCATTAAACGCAGCCTCACCAGCGCCCATCAAATGCAGCCTCACCAGCGCCCATCAAACGCAGCCTCACCAGCGCCCATTAAATGCAGCCTCACCAGTGCCCATTAAACGCAGCCTCACCAGCGCCCATTAAACGCAGCCTCACCAGCGCCCATTAAACGCAGCCTCACCATTGCCCTTAAAATGCAGCCTCACCAGCGCCCATCAAATGCAGCCTCTCCAATGCCAATCAATGCAGCCTCACTGGGCAGGGGGCCCTTGGTACACACACATCAGTTTGATTGGGATTTGGTAGATCAGTCACTATATCTATATACATTTATTTACAAATTGCATGTGATATTACAATCTCAGTGACCGTTTTTCCTCACCACCAGGTGATGGTCTTTGGGCTCTGCAAACTGCTTTGTATCTGACGACGTGACCCTGCCAGTGCTTGGTGTTCCTCACAACAATTTTAAACTCTGCTGTGCCTTCCTCAGTGCCTCCTCCAGGCTCCACCTGTCACCAAGCCTGGAGTACCGCCGCCAGGCGCCGCACTATAGCACTTGAGTGACTCCGCTCCAGTGACGCTGCCAGGATAGAGAGCGGCCTCCACGACAGGGGGAGGGGGGGCAGGATTAGGAATCGCGCGGCGTATGGGCTGGGCAGAGCAGAGAGAAAGGTAAAGCTGTAGGATGGTCACAGTCAGACACTCATAGACTGCTGACGTGCGCGGTGAGACACAGGTCACTCACTGTTGATCAGAGGCGCCTAGCACTGCAGGTTCTCCGCTGCAGCTGAGGCTCTGACAGACTGACACTATGTAGAGAGGGACTCTGGAGCAGCTGCCTGGTTGAGAGTTAGTTGCTGGCTCTGTGGAGCGAGGGAGTAGGATCATCAGCGGTTGGGCGCCATAGGTGGCAGTGTGCCCTAGGCAGCTGCCTAGTTTGCCTAGTGGTAGCGCCAGCCCTGGTTGCATATATTCCTGCGGCCATATACATGGTGGGGGGGGTATGCGTATTATTAGCATGCAGTGTTCTGGGACATATAGGAAAAATGCCCAAAACCTAGGTCCAGATTGCAGGTTATCAGCATCTTTCACACATCTAATTTATTCCTATGGCCTCAAAAATGTAGTGTTACTAAACCCACAGCTGTAAAATCAGTCTGTATATGCAGTAAAGCATGCTTGTTATACTCACTGTGGGACCTAAAGGGTTAATCCTCCGCATTGTGTAAAAAGGCTGTTTGATCCTGTCTTCTCTGATCCTCCCCTTCTTCCACAGTCCCCAATCCATCTGCTGATAGAACAGAGCCTTGGGGCAGGCTGCACATGCTCAGTTGCACATGCTCCATGACGACACCAGCTCCGTCATGGAGGAGTGGAAGATGACTCCAGTGGTAACCTGTGAAGCTCTGGTGAACTCCATGTCCAAGAGGGTTAAGGCAGTGCTGGAAAATAATGGTGGCCACACAAAATATTGACACTTTGGGCCCAATTTGGACATTTTCACTTAGGGGTGTACTCACTTTTGTTACCAGTGGTTTAGACATTAATGGCTGTGTGTTGAGTTATTTTGAGGGGACAGCAAATTTACACTGTTATACAAGCTGTACACTCACTACTTTACATGGTAGCAAAGTGTCATTTCTTCAGTGTTGTCACATGAAAAGATAGAAGAAAATATTTACAAAAATGTGAGGGGTGTACTCACTTTTGTGAGATACTAATATATATATATTTAAGACCCTCCTACTGTTTGTGAAATTTGACTGACCACACCCACTATTTGATGTGATTTGGAGGGTGTGTGTGGGTGGAGGGGTTTTGGGGGGTCGTGGTTGAGTTCCAGCACCTATTGTTTGAGGGAAAAAAAGCCCTGTATATGTATATATGTATATATATATATATATATATATATATATATATATATATATATATATATATATATATATATATATATATTCTCAACCAATATTCTTTTTTCGGTGCTGATACGATACCGATATTTCAGCCACCTCTCCTGCCACTATTTTTTTCCGATATTTTGTACATTTAACAACGTTTTTTTACACTGTCATTTTACATTTGTTTTGTTTTTTTATCACTGTTATTGCTGTCACAAGGAATGTAAACATCCCTTGTGACAGTAATAGGCATGTGAGAGGTACTATTTATGGAGGGATCGGGGGTCTATAAGACTCCAAGCCCCTCCTCTGCACTTCAAAGTATTCAAAACGTCAAGATCGGTGTGTCTGAATACTTTATTTTTTAAAACTGGCGCCTTTAAGATGCCAGTAATCCGGGAAGTGATGTCATGACATCAATTCCGGATTACTAGATCCGAGACCAGAACGAAGCATCGGCTTTGTTTGGGTCTTCAGCCAGCCGGCGGACGTTGCTGGCCGGTTGCCCGGGGCTCCCGGTGGAACGGGAGAGCCCGGGCGAGCGGCGGAATGTGGTGGTGGTGGTGGGGGGGGGTTCCTTCCTGCTACTTGTAATAACAGCCGAGCAGCTCCTGAGCCTTATCGGTTGTTGTTACAATAAAGCCGACCGTCCGCTCTAAAGAACGATACTCACCGGTATTACCGATATGGCTTCAAGGGGTTTTACCCCTTGGTAAAACCCCTTGAAGCCATATCAGTAATACCGGTGAGTTTTTTGACTGATACCGTGATACCGATAGTTCTCAGAAAGTGAATATCGAACGCACCGATAATCGATCGATCCCTAATAAATATATCTTAAAAATGATCGATCATGATGTACCGACGGCCTGTCTCACTTCTTGAGGCCCTGAAATGTCAGGATGGTACACATATCCCCCAGATCACCCCTTTTTGGAAAGTAGACCATCCAAGGTATTTAGTAAGCAGCATGGCGAAAGTTTTGAAGTTGTATTTTTTTTTTTTTTTTTGTCAAAATATTTTAGAAAATTAAGAAATTAAAAAAGAAAAAAAATAATTCACATTAAAAGAGATTTTTTGTGTACAGGCTCATGAAAAAAAAAAAAAATGAGCTGCATTCAGATCAGTTAAAAAAATAAAAATGCCAGAGCTCCTAAAAACGTGACATTTGGCGCCCGTGTGCAAGGATCCTGGGAACACTATGAAAGCCAGATGTGGCACCCAAGTCTGGGAACCGCTACAGTGTGAAGGAGCACAAACCCCCGTGTGTGAGAAAATACACAGCATGTTCTGAATTCATTGAATTTTATTTCAACTATTGACATGTTACATTTCAGAAAATTAAGTGCAATGTATCTAGAATCACCTGTAAGTGGAGAAAGCTGAAAAGTAACAAAAAAGAGTAGAATACAAAAGAGGCACAATTGTTGCACAGATTCAGCTTCCAACATGTAACACATTTGAATGTATTATAAGAGCCATGACATTTTCTGCCACTTGATTGCCATTCTACACAGTGACAGAGTGACTTCTAAAAATTATATTATACAGTAGGTTTGAATTTTAGAGCAAAGTCTCCCCATCTGACAGGCCCTTTAGGGTCCATTGCCAATTCTCTGTTATGGCAGCACTTTTACAATTGCTATGTATGTTGTGCACCATTATTGTCAATGACATTGTTTCCATGAGTGCGTTTTTTTTTTTTCGTTTTTTGTTTTTTTAGGTTTCAGGTTTTCCAAAATGCTCTCACTACCATTTTCTCTTATGGTTTGACTTCAACGGTACCATATATAAAATGCATGCAAAATTCACATTCCATGCATTTTGAATGCATTTTAGTTAGGTCATAGGCCAAAAAATGCACATAAAACACACATAAAGAGCCTATGTAAAACCCAGATGCTTTATTGCTGATGTTTAGTGTTACGGAAATGATGTAAACCTCTGTCTGGTGTAGCTTAAAATGGATGTAAACCCAATTCATGACATTTGAGCTAGGAACATATATCTGCAGTGTTTCTCTCTCCAGAGCTCTAAGTCCTGTGTCTTTCTGCTGCTCTGTTCTTCTGTTATCCGCATGATGACTTCTGACAAGTTCTCCGACAACCGAGATAAAACCAGGCTGAAATATGTGTCGGGATGGGTGCTATAAATTGAATGGCAGAGAGCTGGTTTATTCACAGCACATTCCTTCCTTTCTTTGCCTATGTGGGAGGGCGGTGTGCCTTTCCTCCAATCAGCTGTCACACAGTGTATGCCAAGACTACACTCCCAGTGCTGAACAAGAAGAGAACATTTAAAACACGTTCACTTTCTAAAGAATATAGCAAGCTGAAGGCAGATGATATACATGTAAAACATATGTAGGGAGATTTTGTTTCATCTCTGTGTATCACCTGAGGCTGTTCACTTCACTGGATATATATGTGAGGGTTTACATTCACTTTAAAAGGGGTTGTAAAGGTAAAAGCTTTTTCACCTTAATGCATTCTATGCATTAAGATGAAAAAACATCCGACAATACCAGCCCCTCCGTTTTACTTACCTGACCCCTCAAAAGTCCCGCGCTCGCCCCCCGACATCCTCTTCGCCGCTCAGCCTGGCCGTTGATTGGTTACAGTGGATGGATTGAAAGCAGCGCAGCCATTGGCTCGCGCTGCTGTCAATCACATCCAATGACGCGGCGCGCCAGGGGGCGGGGCCGAGTGATACAGTGAGCGGCTATGGCCGCCGGCTGTATCACGGGAGCGCGCCCGCAAACACTCAACACCATGCGAGGGAGCTCGCATGAAAGTGCTGAGTCCTTGCGGGGGGGAGACGAGACGGCCACCGAGGGACCCCAGAAGACCAGGTTCAGGGCCACTCTGTGCAAAACGAGCTGCACAGTGGAGGTAAGTATAACATGTTTGTTATTTAAAAAAAAAAAAAGAAATGTATCTTTAGTGATCCTTTAGGGTGGAGCTCAGCCGCATTTATTTTAGCACCTTCAGTGTTCCACTCCCCCCCCCCCCCCCCTCAGCGCCCCCTAATACTTGCCCAAGCCCAATCTCCATACAGTGATGCGCATGAGAGCCGAGGCTCTCCTGGGTCTCTCGCTCCCCATTGGCAGAGATGCAGCAACAGGAGCCATTGGCTCCAACAGCTGTAAATCAAAGTTGGTAAGCCAATGAGGAGAAAGAGGGGGAGGGGCCTCAGCTCCATGTCTGATTGGACACACAGAGCAGCGTCTCGGCTTCGGGGCCCCCATAGCAAGCTACTTGCAATGGGAGCACTCGGCAAGAGGGACGGGTGAGGAGCGCCAGCGAGGGACACGAGAAGAGAAGGCTCTGGGCTGCTCTGTGCAAAACCACTGCACAGAGCAGGTAAATATAACAAGTTTATTATTTTTAAACAAAAAAAAAAAAAACAAGAATTAATAAAATTATTAATTTAAATGAGCCCTAATGTTGTTTATCCTATTACCTGAAGGCAGTTGCTTCTGTTAAAAAAAGTTTTTTTCTGCTAAACCACCAAATACTGTGCTAAGCAGCGCTGTGAAGGTTAACAGGCTGCCACTGCTACTGAGAAAAGTTGCATAAATAAACAAAGTTGAATAAAAAATAATTTATGGAAAGGAAAAACACTGCACCTGAACTTGTAAAATATTTGATTTTTCTGTGCTATTACCTACAAAGTTTTAGGTTACTAACTTACTGACAAGGTCACTAAGTTTTCTTTCTATACGCTTCAATTAAAGGCCAGCTCCACCTTTATGACCGTGTTATGTGTTACATCCATATTTAGGGGTGTAACATTTAACACGGTGCCAAGCCGGCCCCTGACTAGAGTTGCCAACTGATCCCTTTAAACCCGAACATATATTAATTACGGTACACGGGTTCTGTGGCTGATTAAGGTGGTAATTAAACTCACTTGGTGCCTTATCTGCATTAAATTAGCCTCAGAACCTGTGTAATTCATATGTGTTCGGGTTTAAAGGGATGGGGTGGCAACCCTACCCCTGACCCCTAAAACTGCCCCCTCTCACAGCATGCAGGGGTTATTCTTCACCAGCAGCTGTCAAGAGTTGAAATCGGCATGCACAGCCGCATTATTTATTCACAGATTTCAGGCTGGGTTCACACTGCTGCGGTGGCAGACATCGTATGTGATTCGCAGCGCACTGCTGTTCACATCACATGCGATGTCTGTGCTGTGCGATATCAGCCATACAGATAGTATGGCTGATATCGCACTGCATTCGGTCCAAACTCGCACAGGACCCTTTTTTTTTTGTTCGGACCAGAATCGGATCGCATGGGTGTTCACACCCATGCGATCCGAAAATGTCCGAATTGTCAGTTCGCAGTGCGATATGCGGGCTGAACTGGGGGTGTCATTAACATTGTATGACACTCCCCAGCAGTTCGCATATGGCAGTGTGAACTGCCGTGCGAGTTGGTGCAATGCGGGAACGCACCAGGGGGCGGGGCAGTAAATTCGCTGCGTTCCCGCACCGCAGCAGTGTGAACCCAGCCTCAATGTGAATATTTAAAGCCCAACTCCGGGCAAAAGAAAAAAAGTATACTCATGCTCTGCGGTTAACTGCTTGTTTTTCTGTAGGGGATTGGAGAACGGAGATTTACTTGCCTAATCCTCTGATCCTCAATGCACAAGACCAGAATTAGAAAATTTGGAAATTTGTAAATTCGAAGTTTGAAAATCCAAAAACCCGAAAATTCAAAAATCTGAAATAGTAACTAACTATTAAATTATAGGTATTGTAATTTCCTTTCAAGTTTGACTGTCAGTGAACGTAACAAATACGAATTTATCCGAAGTTACGAATTATCCAAAGCGAATTCTGCATCTAAACAAATGGAACGGAACAAATTAATAATAAATAATAATAATAAAACATTGTTATTTATTATTATAAATTCATTACGTTCCATTCCATTTTTTCGGATCATTCATAACTTCGGATAAATTTGTATGTGTTACGTTCACTAACAGCCAAATTTGAAAGGAAATTACAATACCTATAATTTAAAAGTTACTAGTAATTACCAATAGTTAAGTTATTATTAGTTAACTATTATTTCAGATTTCCGAATTTTCAAATTTACCAATTTACGAATTCACTAATGTACCAATGTATGAATGCCCGAATTTACGAATGTCCAATTTTATCGAATTTACGAATATTCGGAAAAAATTCGTTAAACAAGTTTTCGTTAATTCGGATATTCCTAAACGAACGAAAAAAAACGAATTCGGAACGAAACGAATTGCACATGCCTAGTTCTCAGCTCCTGTTCTCAGGGCCCACTAACAGGCCCAGGTTTGCAAGATAACTGAAGTACATCACAGGTGGTATAATTTGCTGTTCAGTGATTGCAGTTTTCTAGTCTGCATCTCCCCGAGGTAATACTTAAAATCTGGCCTGTTAGAGGGTCCTGAGGACAGGAGTTGAGAACCACTGCTCTAGACAAAAATTATAAGTCCCAATTTCCACCACAGCAGACAGACATGTCATTCCCAAAGAACACGAGTGCAGCGATCACCTCCCTTGTAGTCAGATGACACTTCCTCCAGTTCTCTGAATAAAAGGCTGTAGCTTGGTATGCGCACAGAGCTGGAAGAAGAATCTAGTAGCCTGGCATTGCATATGTTATGCACTAATCATGGTTGCAGTGCTTTGCAGGCTGATTTAAAAAAAAAAACATATCAGAGCAAACTATCACTGTGGCTTTTTTTTCTAGTTGCTTTGATAGACAAATGACCTGGGAATTGAACTAGCCGAAAAATACTGGAGATTATTTTTGGAGAAAAGTTGTTTAACCACTCGCCGACTGCTGCACGTCTGCACAATGGCAGCGGTGGGCAAATGGGCGTACCTGTACATTACCTTTAATTAGCGGGCACGCCCGCGGCGTACAGCGTGACCGGGACCCGCGGACTCAATGTCTGCCAGTCTCCCGGCGATCGTGTCACGGAGCCGCAGAACAGGGAAGTGCCTATGTAAACAAGGCATTTCCCCGTGCTGCCTTGTGTCATGACAGAGATCACTGCTCCCTGTGATCGAGAGCAGTGATCGCTGTCATATCAGTGGAAGCCCATCCCCCCCCCCACCACAGTTAAAATCACTCCCTAAGACACACCTAACCCCTTCATCGCCCCCCTAGTGGTTAACCCCTTCCCTGCCAGTGTCAGTTACATAGTAATCAGTGCATTTTTATAGCACTGATTGCTGAAAAAAAAATGGCAATGGTCCGATGTGTCCGCCATAATGTCGCAGTCCCGATAAAAATCACAGATCGCCGCCATTACTAATTTTTTAAAAATTAATAATAAAAATGCCATAAAACTAACCACTATTTTGTAGATGCTATAACTTTTGCGCAAACCAATCAATATACGCTTATTGTGATTTTTTTTTTTTTTTTTTACCAAAAATATGTAGAAGAATACATATCGGCCTAAACTGAGGAAAAAATTGTTTTTTTATATATTTTTGGGGGATATTTATTATAGCAAAAAGTAAAAAATATTGTTTTGTTTTTTTTTCAAAATCGTCGCTCTTCTTTTTTGTTTATAGCGCAAAAAATAAAAACCACAGAGGTGATCAAATACCACCAAAAGAAAGCTCTATTTGTGGGGAAAATAAGGACGTCAATTTTGTTTGGGTGCAATGTAGGGTTGCCACCTCATCCCCTTAAACCCGAACACATATGAATTACACAGGTTCTGAGGCCAATTTAATGCAGATTAGGCACCAAGTGATTTTAATTACCACCTTAATCAGCCACAAAACCCGTGTAATTATTATGCGTTCGGGTTTAAAGGGATGAGGTTGCAACTCTAGTGCAACGTCGCACGACCGCGCAATTGTCAGTTAAAGCGATGCAGTGCCGAATCGCAAAAAGTGCTCTGGTCAGGAAGGGGGTAAAATCTTCCGGGGCTGAAGTGGTTAATCACCTACTCACAGCCTTCTCTACATCAATAGCTAAAGCTATTGATTGCCAGAGGAGTAATGTTTGCAGCAATGTGCTCACAATATGCTGGGGTTAAAAACAGACCCTCATAAATCACTTGTATTTGTTTCTTCAGCTGTTGAGAAGTGTGGTGTGTGGGGTTGTGTTACTTGACCTTTAATTTAAGGCTTTATACGCCGCCGCTGGGTCTATGAGATTATGGCCATTCCATACAGAGCAGATGTACAGGTGAACTGTCCAGCCACAGACTTCTTGCATCCCGCAACCTTCCTGCCTTGGGCACATACTGCCCTAAACGTTAGTAAGGACCGGTTCACACTGCTGCGGTGCGAATTTAGCGCAAATTTGATCCGATTGCGTTGCGAATTTTCGTTGCGAATTCTTTATGTGTTCTGGCGAATCTACTGCGATTCTACAGCAAATATTGCATCAAATTCGCAGCGCACGCGGATCAAACTCGCACAGGACCCTTTTTTGTACGCAGCTTAGATTCGCAACGCATTGATGTGAACGGCGCTAATGTTATTTAAATGACTTGCGAATTTGAGCGATCGCAACGGCTCAAATTCGCAATAGAATTCGCAGCAGTGTGAACCGGCCCTAAAACACTCGGTGTGCACAGCTTATTTCATTAGGGTGTGCACCCCAAAGCTCAAAACACACACTAACGATCACTCACAATGTTCATTCAGAAAGTGAAGGGGCCGGTAAATTACATATTTACTGGCCCCTTCCCCCACTCATCCTAAAACATCCCCTTAGCAACAGCCGGTGGGAGAGGAGGCAAGGGAAGCTGGCAGCGCTGTGGGGGGGGGGAGGTGGGGGGCAGGGCAGTAGGGGGAATTCTGTGCTGCACAGGGTGATTAGGGTGTGCCTGGGCACACCTGGCACACCCTGTGCGCACACCTATGACTCGGTGCACCATCCAGCCGCAGCAGCTTTCAGCCTCCCATAGAGTTTTTACAGGCTGCTGGTAACAGGGCTGGATGGCTTGCCTGTGCCGTCCACATAAAATCATAGAAAGCTAAAAGGCACAGGGGCTAAACACCCGGTGTGCAGGAGGCTTAAATCAACTTCATCTAATGGTCAATAAGGGCTCGCTCACATGTGCAGCAGCCCTTGCCACCCCTTTCAAAAGCGATCCACAGTTAATCGCTTTTCATAGGTGTCTTGAAAGACAATGACGAGGTGATATGTCGCCTCTGCGCTGGCCTGTAAATGCTGCACCACGATTGGGTGCATTGCACGGCCCAATAGACTTGCATGGGTCACGTTCGGTGGCAGTAAGGCTCGATTCACATCTATGCATGTTGCTTTTGAGCGTTTCTGCAGTGCTTTTTGCGGTGCTTGCCGCGTTTTTGAACATGAGTTTTTGCCGCGTTTTGCGTTTTTTTTTTTTTACAGTGTTTTTTATATACTGTATACAGTGTAAAAAAAAAGAAAGAAAAAAGACGCAAAACGCGGTAAAAACGCGATACTTGCGTTTTTGGATGCAGGTCCATTGAATTCTATTACATGCAAAACGCTGCATTTTGCATGAAAAAGTCCCCGACCCTTTCCAAAAACGCAAAGGCACAAAAATGCATTGATGTGAACATGTTCCATAGGAACCCATGTTAAAAAATTCCCATGCATTTCTGCAAAATGCATCAAAAAACGCGCTAGTGTGAATAGAGTCTAACACCTGTTGAATGGGAAATACCTTTTAATTTTTGCTGCAGCCACAAAGCACAGCATCACAGCCGTGGCATGTGTACAGCCCTGAGCACGGTGGATATAAATTAATGATTTTTTTTTTTTAATTTAAATCGGATTTTTATTTTTTTATTATTTTTATCAAATGCTTTTGGAGTAAAAATATATCTAAAGATAGTTTTCTATTTAAGATACATTAATAAATTGCATTTATTCATCATGAAATGGAGCTCAGTTGTGTAGCATGAGGCTGCATATTCTGCAATATTTCCATTTTTAGTAAACTCATTCAATGAATCCAAGCTCTGCAAGCTGGGATAAGGTGGCTGTCAGGAAGGTGGCGGTCAGCATTGTATTGCATAGCACATATACATCACTTAGGATAGCGAGTCACGTAATATCACTTACTTTCAGGGTGGATATAAATCAATGATTTTTTTAAAAATAAAATCAAAAATAATTTTTTGATTTAAATCGGATTTTTTTTAATTTAAATCGATTTTTTTATTTTTAGTTTTTTTAATCAAATTTATTTTAATAAAATGCTTTTGGAGTAAAGATCTATCTAAAGATAGTTTTCAATTAAAGATACATTAATATTTTAGTTTATTCAGCATGAAATGGAGCTTATGTACCATGAGGCTGTATATTCTGCAATATTTACATTTTTGGTAAACTCGTTCAATGAATCCAAGCTCTACAAACTGAGATAACATGCACTGCGTTGATACCTTCACACAATTGTACAGTAACCATGAGATAAACCAAAGTTCAGGAATATTCCTTTATCCCATTGTTTTGTAAATCTGTGTACACTACAATCTGTACGATTCAATCAGTTCTGATATCGCTGTTTTACTAACCTGACAGCTTATTATTCTAAATGGGAAATATTCATTTTGTTTGCACATATTAAAGATTCTAACCAACAAGAATAAGTCCTTACATTTAAAGAGCAGCTGTCATTTCAGATCCACCCTGGCAGTGCCTGTTAGCGGGCGTCCGCTCACCTGCTGCCGCCACGTCCCTCACCTTGTTGTATCACTGCCCCATCACCAGCCGTCCCATTAAAATGAATGGGACTGTCAGTGAGTCCACAGCTGGTCCGAGGAGGAGATGACAGTTGCTCTTTAAAAATTATGATTTAAGTCAAATCCGCCCTGGCCCTGAGCATTGCATGTCAGTGTTCAGGTGGGTGGTCTGGGGGAGGGGGGGCACTTAAACTTCGGCTCAACTCCTGGCTACACATTGGAATGAAGTCTAAGGCGCAGCGGTGCTGCATTTACAGGGTTAAATCAGGCAGTAAGGAAGCGACATTGCCCCCTCACTGCCTGTCAAACACCTCTGAAAAACGATCCACTGTGGATCACTTTTCAGAGAGGGGGAAAGGGCTGCCACATGTGAACGAGAACCTTACTGAGACTTGCAGACACTTTCAGTTGCCCCCCCCCTGATTCTCCGCAGAACATTGAAATTGAGGGCGTTCTGTAATGTGAATGCCAACTAGCTTTGGTGGTGGTTTTCGATTCATTATTCCCTCGTGTCTCCTACACTTTACTCTTTGTCCATCACTGTGATGGACAGGTCCTTTAACCAGTACTAAGGCACATGAAGCATTTTAAACTGGTCTAAAGCCAGCCATAGATGGATCGAATCCTGGCCGGTTCAGCAGGGACCAGCCAAGATTGTATCCATCTATGGGCCAGCTGGTTGTACTCCATTGATCGACTTTAGTACAACCAGCCTGTCAGATACTATTTAATGCAATCACTGCCGGCGGCTATAGCCACCAGCAGTGACCATTGTATTCTGAGAGCAGGGAAGGCTGCCCGCCAGCAGAACACAATAGCACTACGGGAGGGATTGACTGACTGTGTTCATGGGGGAATCGAGCAATTCGTAAGGAAAGAAATTGCATAATCTGTGGGCTGCTTAACCCCTTAAGCCCCGGACCATTTGGCTGGCCAAAGACCAGAGCACTTTTTGCGATTCGGCACTGCATCGCTTTAACTGACAATTGCGCAGTCGTGCGACGTGGCTCCCAAACAAAATTGACGTCCTTTTTTCCCCACAAATAGAGCTTTATTTTGGTGGTATTTGATCACCTCTGCAATTTTTATTTTTTGCGCTATAAACAAAAATACAGCGACAATTTTGAAAAAAAAAACGCAATATTTTTTACTTTTTGCTATAATAAATATCCCAAAATATATAAAAAAAACACATTTTTTTCCTCAGTTTAGGCCGATATGTATTCTTCTACATATTTTTGGTAAAAAAAAAAAAAAAAAAAAAATCGCAATAAGCGTTTATTGATTGGTTTGCGCAAAAGTTATAGCTTCTACAAAATAGGGGATAGTTTTATGGCATTTTTATTTATTTATTTATTTTTTTACTAGTAATGGCGGCGATCTGCAATTTTTATCGGGACTGCTACATTATGGCGGACACACCGGACGTTTTTGACACATTTTTGGGACCGTCGTCATTTATACAGCAATCAGTGCTATACAAATGCATTGATTCCTGTGTAAATGACACTGGCAGTGAAGGGGGTTAAACACTAGGGGGCAGTGAAGGGGTTAAGTGTGTCCTAGGAAGTGATTCTAACTGTGCGGGGGCGTGGCTACATATGACACAACACTGATCACCGCTCCCGATTACAGGAAGCGGTGATCAGTGTCCTGTCACTAGGCAGAACGGGAAAATGCTTGTTTACATCAGCATTTCCACGTTCCTCCTCTCCATGAGACGATCGCGGGTATCCCCGCAGACATCGAGTCCGCGGGACCCGCGATCACACTCACGGAGGTCGCGGCGGGCGCAAACCGCTTCTTAAAGGGCAACGTACAGGTACGTTAATCTGTCTGTACGTACCGTTCTGCCGACGTATATCGGCGCGAGCCGGTTGGCAAGCGGTTAAAATCTAATGTATCTGTGACCATACAGAACTTAAAAAAAAAAAAATGCTTGCAAATATCATTTTGGTAGCAGTTTGGTAAATGAATGAGCCAGCAGTCTGCATCACAGTGTATATTTATTTCTAAGTGTATATTACTGTGCATAGTTCAAGAAAAACAGAGCCAGTGATTGTATGACACAGAGGACCATCATGTGCGACAGATTGTTTAAACAGTCATAAAGAGCCACTCTGTAAACACAAATTGAAGTAATCCTTTACTGCAGGGATATGCAATTAGTGGACCTCCAGCTGTTGCAGAACTACAAGTCCCATGAGGCATAGCAAGACACTGACAGCCACAAGCATGACACCCAGAGGCAGAGGCATGATGGGACTTGTAGTTTTGCAACAGCTGGAGGTCAGCTAATTGCATATCCCTGGTCTACTGAATACTTCTCTCAACAAAGACATGTGTAAAGGATTTGCATAATGTCAAAAACCTTATTTTGAAAATACCATCAAACATGACAGGTGGTGTTTAAAGTAAACATGAAAATGTCCAAAGTTCCAGTAAACTACACCTATCAGAGTAATGCCGCGTACACACGATCGGACATTCCGACAACGAAATCCTGGGATTTATTTCCGACGGATGTTGGCTCAAACTTGTCTTGCATACACACGGTCACACAAAGTTGTCGGAAAATCCGATCGTTCTGAACGCGGTGACGTAAAACACGTACGTCGGGACTATAAACAGGGCAGTGGCCAATAGCTTTCATCTCTTTATTTATTCTGAGCATGCGTGGCACTTTGTGCGTCGGATTTGTG
Source organism: Aquarana catesbeiana (assembly GCF_042186555.1). Taxonomy (NCBI): domain Eukaryota; kingdom Metazoa; phylum Chordata; class Amphibia; order Anura; family Ranidae; genus Aquarana; species Aquarana catesbeiana. Next base: position 33,859,220 of record NC_133335.1, on the reverse strand, counting down.
TACACACGATCGGAAATTCCGACAACGAAATCCTGGGATTTATTTCCGACGGATGTTGGCTCAGACTTGTCTTGCATACACACGGTCACACAAATCTTGTTGTAAATTCCGAACGTCAAGAACGCGGTGACGTACAACACGTACGACGAGCCGAGAAAAATGAAGTTCAATAGCCAGTGCGGCTCTTCTGCTTGATTCCGAGCATGCGTGGAACTTTGTGCGTCGGAATTGTGTACACGCGATCGGAATTTACGACAACGGATTTTGTTGTCGGAAAATTTGAGAACCAGCCCTCAAATTTTTGTTGTCGGAAATTCCGACAAAAAAAAATGTCCGATGGAGCCTACACACGGTCGGAATTTCCGACAACAAGCTCACATCGAGCATTTGTTGTCGGAAATTCTGATCGTGTGCACGCGGCATAAGAATGTCATATTCTCTTCTAATGCCCCGTACGCACGGTCGGATTTTCCGGCGGGAAAAGTGCAATCGGATTGTGTTGTCAGAAATTCCAATCGTGTCTGGGCTCCATCGGAATTTTTCTGTTTCCGACACACAAAAGTTTGAGAGCAGGCTATAAAATTTTCCGACAACAAAATCCAATCAGTTAAATTCCGATCGTGTGTACACAAATCCAACGCACAAAGTGCCACGCATGCTCAGAATAGTCCTAACGTACGTGTTTTACGTCACCGCGTTTAGAACGATCGGATTTTCCGACAACTTTGTGTGACCGTGTGTATGCAAGACAAGTTTGAGCCAACATCCGTCGGAAAAAATCCATGGATTTTGTTGTCGGAATGTCCGATCAATGTCCGACCGTGTGTACGGGGCATAAGAGGCTTTGCATAGGTGTCTGTTGTGAATCCCTTATGAAGGCAATAAAAAGCTTTGAACTGACAAGATTTTTATCAAATAAATCTCAAAAATTTAATAGTATTAACAATAGTTTACAGTTATGTGACTGACTATTTATTCCCTGGTTTATGATTACAGTGATAACAGTAGCAGCGTCCATTGGGGGTGTTCAGAAGTTCTGGGACTATGGAAATAAAAGGAAATTAAAAGTGGTGCTGTTGCTCATAGCAACCAATCAAGGGTTGACTTAGCATTTTGTGAAGTTTTTAGAAATAAAAAACTTGGGATACAATGATTTGCTTTCTATAAATTGCCCATTCACACCAGAGACTGCACATAACTGCACGTTTTTTTTTTATTACATGTTTACATGCAATTGAAGCTTGACCTGCTTTGCATGTGTTTTGTGCTGTTTTTGCAGTGTGTTTTTCAATACGTTTTTGGGCTTGGCTTTCTTGGCTTAGAGGCATGGTGCGGTGCATTGCAAGCGCATTTGTAGCACGTTACCTGCGTTTGTGCTGCGGAAAAATGCAGTATACTCAGCTTTTTTTTTTAACTGCACTGCAATGCTGTGAACTATGCCCATAGGATTACCTTGATTTTGGGCTGTCTATGCAGTTGGAGTGCAGTTCAAAATGCATCCAACTGCGTTCGTTGTGAAAGGGCCCTAACACCACAGATGTACCCATCTTCCTTTTGTCATAGATCAGTCTAGGGTTGCCACCTTTTCTTCAAGTCAAACCCAAACGCTTTAGCAGCGCACAGCAATTTTTTTTCTTTTTTTTTTACAGCATATACTATGCAGTACATATATTTTGTGATTTAAATAACATTTATAATCATATGAAGTTAATCACAAGAGTCCCCTCTTACATCAGAGTCCACAGAGTTCCCCTTTTAAACCTGAATCCGCACAGTTCCACTTTTACATCTGAACTTGCATAGTTTCCTTACACTGTAAGGGGGGACTCTGCAGACTCTGATGTAAGGGAGAACTCTGGGGACTCTGACCTAAGATATGCTCCGGGAACCCTGATTTAAGGGGAAACACCAAGCACACATTACACTCTTGGCTTAGACAACTGCAGACAGCAACCTTGCTGGGAAGCCAGAGTCCGGTCTGATTAATGTGTCCGGGTTTTAGGTGGTCTGATTTCCGGACACATGATTCAAAACCCGATCTGTCCAGGTAAATCCCGGACATGTGGCAACCCTAGATCAGTCTCATTGTGGCTTTTTCTCTATATATATATATATATACACACCGTATTTATTGGTGTATAACACGCACCACAATTTAAGAGGGAAGTTTCAGGAACAAAAACTTTTTTTTAAATAAACCACTTTGAAGCAAAATAATGGTCAGTGAGCATCAATGCAGCCTGATCTGTGCCCATCTGCAGCTTCAGTGCAGCCTGATCAGTGCCCATCTGCAGCTTCAGTGCAGCCTGATCTGTGCCCATCTGTAGCTTCAGTGCAGCCTGATCTGTGCCCATCTGCAGCTTCAGTGCAGCCTGATCTGTGCCCATCTGCAGCTTCAGTGCAGCCTGATCTGTGCCCATCTGTAGCTTCAGTGCAGCCTGATCAGTGCCCATCTGCAGCTTCAGTGCAGCCTGATCTGTGCCCATCTGCAGCTTCAGTGCAGCCTGATCTGTGCCCATCTGCAGCTTCAGTGCAGCCTGATCTGTGCCCATCTGCAGTCTAATCAGTGCCAATCTACAGCATTGCTCCTCACTGCAGCCTGACCAATGTCCATCTACAGCCTTGCCGAAATATAGGCTGCCACAGAGGGGAAGGAGGGGACGAGCGCTGCCAAAATAGAGCCGGATCTCCTGTGTACTCGGCTCAGCGTCACGCCCAGTCCCGCCCCTTGGCCCGGATCCTATGATGGACATAACGCCGGTCCAATTCCGGGACTTCAATTCTAGGAGCCGTCCAGGGGGCGGGACTGAGCGTGACTGCGAGCCGAGTACACAGGAGATCCGGCTCTATTTCGGCAGTGCTTGTCCCCTCCTTCCCCTCGGTGCCAGCATATATTGGCGTATAACACGCAGACATGATTTTCCCCCTATTTTAAGGGGGAAAAAGTGCGTGTTATACACTGATAAATACGGTATATATAGATATCTATATATAGATATCTAGAGAGAGAGATATCTCTATATATAGATATCTCTATATATAGATATCTATATATATGTTTCTAAATACATCTCTATCTATCTATCTATCTATCTAGAGCAGTCGGAAACTATTGCTATTGCAACAGACTTTGGAACGTGATTGGTTGCTGTTTTTTTTTTTTCTCGCAGTTTTCATAAGTGGAGCTCCAATCAACCTAACTTATCAGAATGTCTGCAATATCGACAGTAATTGCTGCAAAGGATCCAGTCTAACCCCAAATTGGGTTCTACTACTGTAGAGTTGAATTCATTTGATAGTGAGCAACATTGCACAGGTCTTATTTTAGGCTTTTTAGTGCAGAAGGTCACATGCAAAATATGATTTTTTGCACCTAAATGCTGAAGCTTGATGCTTCTACCATTAGCCCGGGTTCACACCATAATTCGCTGCGGACCGCACAGGAGCGCTGTGCGTCCCTGTTCACCGTTTCAGGGACGAATCAGGGCCGATTCTATGCCTGAATTCGGCCCTGAAACGCAGCCAAAGACGCACAGCGCTTTTGTGCAGTGCGCACCGCAGCCGCCCCGGAGATATGTGAACCGGCTCCATAGGGAGCCAGTCACATTCTCCTGCTATGCGAATTAGATGTGCGGAAACGCACATCTAATTCGCATAGGTGTGAATCCGGGCTTAAATAGTGTGCATGGACACATAGGATAACACTATTGGCTTCTAGAAACAGAAAACAAAAATGGTCATAATAGCTTCTAGGAGCTTTAAAAAAAAACGCTAGTGTGCATGGAGCCTTTTTGTTTTAGTTTTGCATAGGGTAGGGAAGGGTTTAGGCACTTATCAGGTTTTATCTCTATTCTATTAAGACAGACTTCCCTTCATTTCCTGTCCTGTGGGCTCAACAGGAAGCAAAAGGAAAACCCCCTGAAGTGAAGGAGTTCCCTGGAATAAGTGTCCCCAGTGGAGGATTATCCCTCCATTCCTGTTCTTGTGACATCTAAAAATTTAGAACTTTCTCTCAGTTTCAGTCCTGGTGGCAGCGGTAACCAGGGCACATAGAAAGGGGTGAATCTCCCTGGCAGAGACACAGACAGCAATAAAAGTCTGACAGGGGTTCTAATCTTTCCCTATACTATCGAAAACTAAAAAGAGAAAAAAAAAATATGTAGGTTTAGAATTACTTTTATAAAGCCACCTTAACATGATGAACATGCTATTCAGACTGTTCAGACATGTGAATTTTAATACAAAGTGCCAATACAGGAAGCACTTCTGAATCACAAAAGTGACATATAAACCCATGATTACCCTGTTTCCCCCGAAAATAAGCCCTACCCTGAAAATAAGACCTACAAGGACTTTAACTAGGGCTTATTTGGGGGGTAGGGCTTATATTGCAGCCATCACCGACAATCACGCTAGGTCTTATTTTCGGGGAAACAGGGTATATTACACCAAGGGAGTTCTTTACGAAAGGCAAATCCAAGTGCACTTGTAGTGTAAAGTGTAAGTGCAGGCGCTGTAAATCTGAGGGGTAGATCTGAAATGAGGGGAAGCTCTGCTGATTTTATCATCCAATCGTGTGCAAGCTAATATGCTGTTTTTTATGTTCCTTACATGTCCCCCTCAGATTTACAGCGACTACACTTCCCAGTGCACTTGTAGTGCAAAGTGGATTTGCCTTTTGTAAATAACCCCCTCCAAGTTTTTAGGATCCCAAAGTTAGAGCTTTAACCCCTCACACTGTCAAATGATAGAAATACTGGAGTCCAGTTTCCACATGTAATCCTGAATTATACCTTAGGTCTCATGCACACTGGACGTTTTTACAGCTTTGGCATTTTTTTTTTATTCCTGCCTCAACTCCCCTGCATGTTAGCCTATGCATACTGTAGGTTTTTAGCAGCATTTAGTGGCATTAGAGTTTAGAGACAGGAAAAAAAAAAACACTGCCAGTGGGTCCAGGGTTTCTTGTTTTAAACTATACCCCTGAAGAAAGAGGATTACATTTTCACTCCGAAACGCGTTGGGTACAGGAAACACTAGTCCGTTATATGTATTCTGATTTGTATGACAACACTGGAATGTTTATTCTCAACATGTTTTTTTATTAAATGTTGTGTATTTTTCATATTTCAATAAATACTTTTCATATTAGAATATACTTTTTTACCATTTTGTGCCTTAAAAGTCCGCCACCTGGGGATTTTGTTTCATTGCCAGTGGGTCCAGGAGCAACAAAGTTTGGGCAGAAAAAACGCTTGATGCTTGATACTAGCCCATTATGCTTTTACTTTGCAGACCATTTGGGGAGCAAAAGGGGAAGTAAAACCTATCAAGGTTTACTTCCTCTTTAATAGTCAGTGTGAAGGGTTGAAGCTCTGACATTGGGATTTTAAAAGTGGTGTATTATGATCATGGATTTAGATGAGCTCCCTGTATTGGTACTTTTAAATTCTTTTTATACCCATAGGTTAGTTTTGTGGTAGCTGACTGCAGAGCGAGTGCAGACATCCATCAATTCCTTTTTGCACCAAATTGTTTTTATTTTTTTATTTTTGGATAGGGTGGCGAGGGATTAGAAAAGCTGTCTGCCCTCCGTTAGGGAGATTCATCCTCTCTATTTGTCCCGTTTACCATTATAATTGAAAGTGAAAGTAAAAGAAAATCACACATATTGGGTTGTCGCCAGAAAAGTAATACAGTGGAACCTCGGATTACGAGCATAATCCGTTCCAGGAGTATGCTTGTAATCCAAAGTACTCGCATATCAAAGCGAGTTTTCCCATTGAAGTCAATGGAAACAAAAATAATTTGTTCCGCATTGACTTCAATGGGATGCAATACCGCATGCGGCCAGAGGCGGGGGGGGGCACCGTAGAGCCTTGGAAACGACCGAAAAGGCCTGAGGACACTTCGGCTGACCTCGGCAAACCTCAGAAAGACTTCCTTCCCGAGATTTTCCGAGGTCAGCCGTGCTGTCCTCTGGCCTTTCTGTGCTTTTCCGAACAGCGCCGATCGGCTGCGATCGGCAACATTCGGCTCTGCTCGGCTCCGGCGCCCCCCCCACCTCAGGCCAAAAGCGGTACTGCACACCGCTTTGGCCTGTGAATCGTACTCGTTTTGTGAGACAACACTTGCAAACAGAGTTATGATTTTTAAAAATACAGTGCTCGTATTGCGAAACGCTCATTAACAGCGTTACTCGCAATCTGAGGTTCCACTGTAGAGGGGAAATCTTCCAATGGGGACACTAGTTATGGTGATCTGGGGGTCCCCGAGAGATTCCCTCGATTTGCAGGGATTTCCTCTCTTGGAACAGAAAGTGAAGGTAAACCTCCTCAATGGGACATAGATGGCAAAAATAAACTTTACAAGTTTTTTAGGTTCTACTTTTAATACCTCTTATTTAAAATATTATGTGAGCTGAAGTCATACTTATGTAAACTCGCCCTAAACTGAAAGCATGTTTTTGCTGAATTTGTAGCTTTGGTAATGAAACTCCCTAGTATACTACTGGCTTGAATACTGTTTAACCCTATACCTGGCAGACCCAGCAATATATATATATATATATATATATATATATAATATCTGTAGAGAAAAAAAAAATCTGCACAGTGCTTGAGTCTTCTACAGATGCCATTGCACATTCTCATGTAGTGCCTGGGATACCCCACCGTTCAGTGCAGACCTATCTGCGGTACCTGAATCAGAATCCTGAACAAAAAGCCCCGGTCACGTAGATCTGTACACTAAACTGCAAGTGATAAAAGTCCTAAAAATATCAAAGCTATTTCTTTGTGGTATCCCCTATGATTCAGTAACTTGTCCTGTGACCAGATACAGAACGACCCTTTTTTATCTTTTCACATGCAGAAAGTTTGGAGTTTAATTTCTACCTTTTAGTAGCTAACTTGCGTTAGTTAAGATGCAAGCTTTCAGGGATGCCTTAGATCCCTTCTTCAGGTTTTATATGATTCTCATGCAATTCTCTTTTCACATGCACTAATGTGAACAACCCAATACAGTGGAACCTCGGATTACATAATGCATTCCAGGAGTATGCTCATAATCCAAAGTACTCGCATATCAAAGCGAGTTTTCCCATTGAAGTCAATGGAAACGAAAATAATTTGTTCCGCATTGACTTCAATGGGATGCAATACCGCATGCGGCCAGAGGCGGGGGGGCGCCAGAGAGCCTCGGAAAAGGCCCGAGGACACTTCGGCGGACCTCGGCAAACCTCGGAAAGACTTCCTACCCGAGATATTTGCCGAGGTCAGCCGCGCTGTACTCGGGCCTTTCCGGGCATTTCCGAACGTGACGTTCGGCTCTGCTTGGCTCAGGCGCCCCCCCCCCCCACCTCAGGCCAAAAGCGGTACTGCACACCGCTTTGGCCTGAATCGTGCTAGTTTTGTGAGACAACACTCGCAAACCGAGTTACGATTTTTAAAAATACAGTGCTCGTATTGCGAAACGCTTGTTAACCGTGTTACTCGCTATCCGAGGTTCCACTGTACTCCCTCCAGACTATTTTTTTTAAACCGTGTAGAAGTAATTATTAGATCATGTATAACTACATTATAAAATCTGAAACCAGCAACGTAGAAGTTTTATCTTCACCCAAACATATTTAAAGTGGAATTCCAGGCTGTTACCTAACTATGCCTAAACCTGCCCCCACTCTCTCTTGATTCCTATTCCAACTACCTATTCTGAGTGCGCTCTATTTCGGTCACATGATCTCCCCACTGGTTGGCTGCAGGGGAGAAGAGAGATTGCTGACAACGGCTAAAATGCCTGAGTGGTGACATCACCCATGGGCTTGGTATGGGGCATCCATTGTTGGCTGTCCCTCCTCTCCCCTGAAGCAGCTGCTTGGAGCTGATCACATGACCAGACTGGAGCACCTTCAAAATAGATAAGTATAAGCATATAGGTAGTTGAGTAGAAGTTAGGAGAGGGGTGGGAACAAGTTGGAGCATAGTTAGGCAATAGCCTGGATTCTACTTAAGCTGCTGAGTACAGCTTATAAAAATGGGTAAAGTTGGTTGGAGATATATATCTATATATAGATATATAGAGAGATATATCTATATATAGATATATATTAGAGCTGCACGATTAATCGTTAAAAAAATCATGATCTCGATTCAACCCCCCTCACGATCTCTATGCAGAATTTCCCGATTCATTCATGTAACAAGTGTAGAGAGTTCTCTGCTCACTCAGCTGTCAAAATAAAAAGAAAAAAAACAGGCAGTCTGCCAAGTTTTTCACAACAATGTCGCACTGGTAGAGAACTATAAACATTGGAACTTTTCGTTCTTAGATCAAAGGAATGAGAGAGAGAGAGAGAGAGAGAGAGAGAGAGAGAGAGAGAGAGAGATCTAGAGAGAGAGAGATCTAGCGAGGGAGAGAGAGAGAGATCGAGAGAGAGAGAGAGAGAGATATATCTCAAGAGAGAGAGAGAGAGAGAGATATCTCAAGAGAGAGAGAGAGAGATATCTCAAGAGAGAGAGAGAGAGAGAGAGATATCTCGAGAGAGAGAGAGAGATATCTCGAGAGAGAGAGAGAGAGAGATATCTCAAGAGAGAGAGAGAGATATCTCAAGAGAGAGAGATCTAGAGAGAGAGAGAGAGAGAGATCTCGAAAGAGAGAGAGAGAGAGAGAGAGAGAGAGAGAGAGAGAGATCTCGAAAGAGAGAGAGAGAGAGAGAGAGAGAGACTTTTTTTTTTTTTTTTTTTAGCAGAGACCTTAGAGCAGTGACGGTGAACCTTTTATTCTCTAGGGCAGTGATGGCGAACCTTGGCACCCCAGATGTTTTGGAACTACATTTCCCACAATGCTCAACTAACACTGCATGAGCATCATGGGAAATGTAGTTCCAAAACATCTGGGGTGCCAAGGTTCGCCATCACTACCCTAGAGCATGGGGTGCTCAACCTGGGGCCTGCCAGCTGTTGCAGAACTACAAGTCCCATTGCAAATCTGACAGTTACAAGCGTGACCCCCAAAGGTAGAGACACGATAGGAATTGTAGTTTCGCAACTGCTGGAGGGCCACATGTTGGCCCTCCAGCAGTTGAGCACCCATGCCCTAGAGAATAAAATAATGGTTGTTGCAATATTTTATGTCACACGGTATTTGCACAGCGGTCTTTCAAACGCAATTTTTTTGGGGAAAAAAAAATACATTTCAATGAATTAAAAAAAGAGACTAAACAGTTAAGTTAGCCCAATTTTTTTTTCTTTTCTTGTGTGTAATGTGAAAGATGATGTTACGCCATGAGAGTATCAAATTTTAGCCAGAATCGTGCAGCTCTAATATATTAATATATATATATTTTTTTTTTTTATAAATATTTTATTTCTTCTTTAAATATTACAGTGTTTGCCTGAACTTTTGCAGTGCCTTTACTTTGGTCAAAAATATGCATTAGAGCAATGTTCAGTTAGACTTTGCTCTCTTTTTATGTCCACACTTGTCAATGTCAATGTCCTATATACCTCTAGCATGTAGCATAAATAAAGATCCACTATGTAACACATACCAAAGATAATACATTTCAGCAAATCACTGTTCATTTCTCTTTTTTTATGTCTTCTCGGTGAAGTCATTGTGTTACAGATGATTCATGAACACACCAATGTCACTTTTGTGGAAACATGCATGCTTAACAAAAAAAAATGCCCTTTCATCCAGCGTCAGTATATCTATGACAATTGTTTCCCTTTGTCAATAAAGCACTGCTTGTTTTAGTACAAACCTGAAACCACCAGAAAAAGTGATGTTTTCCAATGAAACATCAAGATCCAAAAATCTCAGAATCCCAAGCTGATCAAATAAAGTGGATCCAGCTTTGCTCGCTGTCCTTCGGCATGGTCAGTGTGTGGCTTCTTGATGTATATGTATAGTTTCTTCCCTGATTGTTATCCCAGAATTCCTTACCAGCCACATCGTATCTTATAGCGAACTGGATGGCCGAGCAGATTTGTAGGAGAAAAGGCGGTAATGTGATTGTAAATGCAAATCTATCCAAATTCAGAATGCCGTGGTTGTCATTGCTTTGCCAGACCGCAGGCACGTCGCAATGGGTCTTCCAGTTGGTGAATGAATACCGGACTGTCACTGTCTTTTCAAAGGCCAAATTCAGAACTCGGACGGTTCCAGAAATCTCCAGCTCTTCCGAACTGTTGACGTGCTCCAAGCAAACGCAGTATTGCCGCAGCCTGTCCAGGAAATCTTCGCAGTCCGCTGGCTGGTTGAAGTCCGGTTCCAGATAATGGATGGACACTTCCAGATCTTGGCTGCAGCACAGGTCCGAGTTAATGGAGAGTCGGGAGAGAACGTGGAGTGGAATATATGGATTATCGCCAGCATTGAACACCTTCACCTCTTCCAGCTCCAAACCAAGCGAATCGACAAACCGGACTTTGTGGCACTGGGGGCGGCACTTGGCGGCGGTTCTCCTCTCCGGAGAGCTGGGTAGAGATTTCGTTCTGCGGCGTATAATCGGGCGCAGTTCCGGGTCGCAGCTTTTGCCCAAAGCGGTGTGTGACCTTAAGGGGTCACGGGGTCTCCCCTGTTCTTTGTTGAACCTTGTCCCCGGGGCACACAATCCTTCTGCCAAGCGCACATGCTTGTAAAGGTCATTAATAGAACCTAAGCTGCGAGGGATGCCGGGGTCAGCTTGTTTGTTGCAGCTTCGAGACGTTAGGAAAGGGTGTATTTTGTAAGACATGACAATGTAATGGTTACAAAGTCAATCGATGTCTTTTGGCTTCACATCACAGTGCAATCAATCCAGTTCCTGGTTTTCCTCAGTGCACTGCTCTCTGCAGACAGAAAGCAGCAGCTTAAACCCGGTCTGCGTTTGAATGGGATTTTTTTTTTCACACAAAAAGCCCAACTGATCGCTAATTTGTAGCAGTGCGTGAAATCCAGCCCACCTTTAGTCCAAGTCCGGTGTTTCATCAGATTCGGCAACCCGTCGGAATGTGGAACGGAAGTGACGTTCCGTCGCCGCCATCTTGCTACACCCCGCACTCCTCCATAGTAAGGAGAAGGGGGAAAGCGGACATCTTGTTACACCCACCGGAGTTTTGCATTTGACACTTCTTTTTAATAGTAAACTGAGTTATATCGTGAAATACAGTACTTAGAACTCCGTATGAATGTTTAGATGTTGAATTTTAAAAAGCAGCGAACTTCTATCAGATTAGCAAACCTGTGAGGTCAGCGGGCTTGCCGCTGCTTTTAAAATTCAACATCTAACCAGTCAGACGGAGTTCTAAGTACTGTGTTTCACTATATAATCTCAGTTTACTGTTAAAAAAAGTGTCAAATGCAAAACTCCGGTGGGTGTAACAAGATGTCCGCTTTCCTCCTTCTCAGTGTATCCATATGATGGAGGAGTGCGGGGTGTAGCAAGATGTCCGCTTTCCACTTCTTGGTGTAAGCCTTACTTATGGAGGAGTGCGGGGCGTAGCAAGATGGCGGCGACGGAACGTCACTTCCGTTACATGTTCTGACGGGTCGCCGAATCTGACGGAACACCGAGATTTAATACAGCAGTCCGTGCACACCCCTTCAATAGGAAGCACTTGCAGCGATAGCTGACCTTGTAGATATAATACAGTCCCACCTTCTCTTACTGGCATAAAGCTCCACTAGAGGACATTGTCATTGTTCTTGCGCTCTGTAGTCATTGGCTTGCAGCCAATATATATAATTGTGATGTCACTCTGTGATTTTTCTTTCTGAGCAACAGCAACTGGGTGGGGGGTTTTGCCTGCTGGTAACAGTCAGTTGTCCTTTTTTAGTGATTGGACTATTGCTTCACCTGTCCCAGTGTATTAGCACGGCCTCTGTAGTCTTATGCTGGCCATACACTATACAGAAAATCGGCCAAACCCATTTTCGAAAAACGAACGTTCGACCGTGACCGCAAACGATCGTGCCATCATATAATGTCCGATAATCTGTTCAGTGGATATGAATAAATAATTTTGTGTTCGTTTTTTTACATATACCTAGTGCAGGCAGTTCGGACGGGAAACACATTAACCTTGCAATTTATCGTACGTTCGGCAGAAATTTTCCAAACATGCCGTTCGTTTTTTTTCCACAAAAACGTCACAAACGATTATCGATTTGTACCCACTAACTTGCCGAAAAACGAACGAAGTGTCCATACGAACGATTTTTCGGCCAATTTTTCGTATAGTGTATGGCCAGCATTAGACACCATCTTTACACCGTTAATAATCGCTTCAGCCCCGGACCATTTGGCTGGCCAAAGACCTGAGCAGTTTTTTCCGATTCGGCACTGCATCTCTTTAACTGACAATTGCGCGGTCGTGCAGCGTGGCTCCCAAACAAAATCGACGTCCTTTTTTTTCTCCCACAAATAGAGCTTTCTTTTGGTGGTATTTGATCACCTCTGCGGTTTTTATTTTTAGCGCTATAAACAAAAAAAGAGCAACAATTTTGGGAAAAAAAACGCATTATTTTTTACTTTTTTGCTATAATAAATATCCCCCAAAAAAACATTTTTTTCCCTCAGTTTAGGCCGATACGTATTCTACATATTTTTGGTAAAAAAAAAAAATCGCAATAAGCGTATATTGATTTGTTTGCGCAAAAGTTATAGCGTCTACAAAATAGGGGATAGATTTATGCCATTTTTATCAATTTTTTTTTATTTATTTTTTTTACTAGTAATGGCGGCGATCAGCGATTTTTATTGTGACTGCGACATTATGGCGGACACGTCGGACAATTTTGACACATTTTTGGGACCATTGGCATTAATACAGCGATCAGTGCGATTAAAAATGCATTGATTACTGTAAAAATGGCACTGGCAGTGAAGGGGTTAACACTAGGGGGCAGTAAAGGGGTTAATGTGTGTCCTAGGAAGTGTTCTAACTGAAGGGGGGAGGGGATTGTGCAGGGAAGCTAACAGATCGCTGTTCATCCTATTAAGAACAGAGGATCTGTCAGTTCTCCCCTCAAAGAACCGGAAACTGTGTTTACACAGACAGCTCCCGGTTCTCCGTGTGCCCCGAGTGATCGCGGGAGCCCGGCGGTGATCAAGACCGCCGGGCACTCACATCAGAGCGGGCGGCGCGCACCGAGTGGCCACAGGGCGAAGTGACGTTACATAACGTCGTTTCGCCCAGCCGTGTTATCGTGCCGCAGTACAAATGCGGCGGCTGGTCGGCATGTGGTTAAAAGAAGGAAGATCAGTGTGAATTGTGTGTCTAGATCTGAGCGGGCAATTCTAGAGTGCAAACCATGTAGTCTGTCATTTTATTTCCTTCTAATGCAGGGGTCTTCAAGCTATGTCCCTCTAGTTGTTCAGGAACTACAATTCCCATCATGCCTAGCCATGTCTGTGAATTTGCAGAGTCTTGCTATGCCTCATGGGACTTGTAGTTCCGCAACAGCTGGAGGGTCGTAGTGTGGAGATCCTTGCTCTAATGAATACTTTTTTTTTCCAGCCTTGTTCACTTCTGTATGATGAATACGGCTGAATTGAATCAGATGGGTGGGAATTTATTTCAAATCATGTATGTTTTGGCTGCACATGCATGTTACAAATCGTGTTTTAACCACTTGCCGACCGCCGCACGCCGATATACGTCGGCACAATGGCAGCAGTGGGCAAATGGGCCTACCTGTATGTCCCCTTTAATTGGCGGGGCCAGCGGGCGCATGCTGCGTACAGCGTGACCGTGCCCGCGGACTCGGTGCCCTGGCGATCGTGTCATGGAGCTGTAGAACGGAGAGATGCCTATGTAAACAAGGCATTTCCCCGTTCTGCCTAGTGACATGACAGAGATCACTGCTCCCTGTCATCGAAAGCAGTGATCGCTGTCATGTGACTTGAAGCCCACCCCCCCCCACAGTTAGAATCACTCCCTAGGACACACTTAACCCCTTCCCTGCCAGTGTCATTTACACAGCAATCAGTGCATTTTTAAAGCACTGATCGCTGTATAAATGACAATGGTCCCAAAATAGTGTCCAACGTGTCCGCCATAATGTCGCAGTCACAGTAAAAATCGCAGATCGCCGCCATTACTAATAAAAAAAATAAATAATAATAAAAATGGCATAAAACTATCCCCTATTTTGTAGATGCTATAACTTTTGCACAAATCAATCAATAAACGCTTATTGCGATTTTTTTTTTTTTAACAAAAATATGTAGAAGAATACATATCGGCCTAAACTGAGGAAAACATTTGTTTTTCTATATAGTTTTGAGGGATATTTATTATAGCAAAAAGTAAAAAATATTGCTTTTTTTTCATAAAAAGCACAAAAAATAAAAATCGCAGAGGTGATCAAATACCACCAAAAGAAAGCTCTATTTGTGGGAAAAAAAGGACGTAAATTTTGCAACGTCGCACGACCGCGCAATTGTCAGTTAAAGCGACGCAGTGCCGAACCGCAAAAAGTACTCTGGTCAGGAAGGGGGTAAAATCTTCCGGGGCTGAAGCGGTTAATAATATGCTGAAGTCTGATCATGCATAGATGAAAGCAAAATTAGTGCGGTGGAACAATGTCCTACCTTTACACCAATGGCCCTCTGATTTTACTGAACCAGTAGCTGTAATAAGAACAATAAAGTAAAAATAACAATGAAGTCTAGATTGGCCCTAGTATACAGTGCATCCGGAAAGTATTCACAACACTTCACTTTCTTTATCGTACATCATGGGACACAGAGCCTAAGTAATAACTTAATGGGTTATGGGCCACCTTCAGGTGATGGACGCTGGTATACCCAATACGGGAAGTTGACTCCCCTATATAACAACTCCTCCTTCCAGGAGTACCTCAGTTTTTTCGCCAGTGTCTAAGGTGTTGGTCACGAGTGAAGATGTACTCTGAGGAGCTCCAGGAGGGATCGATGCTGGATTTAAAAAACCTCCACAACCGGATCCATCCATCCACGCCACTGAGGCCACAGGATGGTCCCCGGGCCTCGCTTAGAAGAACGAGGTTTTGCCTGTAACGCCTCTCTTTGAGGGCTGGACCCTAGGAACCAGGACTCTTTTTGGTCATGCTACATCACCTAAAGATTTCCTGAGGGGTGCTATACAGGTCCAAAGGAGTGGAAGCCCTATAAGGGACCCGGTCTTTGAAGGTTACTAAATGCTGCCCGCCGTGATGGGTAAAGTTTGGATCTGTCTGTTTCAGCAGTATCCTGCAGCGAGGATAAGGTAAGGGAAGAAGCTTAGGAACTGCAAAGTCCATCTATGCCTTCCTTTTCTTTCATATGAAAATATTGTAATGCCTTTAATCTCCTCTAGAGGGAGTAAAAATACTTTGTGTATCCCAGCAGCTCTGTATCCAGCTACAAACAGCAATGTGTGTCCCAGTAGCAGGTGGGGGTTTGTAATTGAACAAATGTTCCTCTCCCCCCCAATTGGGGAAACTTAGGGACCAGGGGTACAGCATTTTTTTGTGTAAAAGCTGTACTACATCCGCCTGTCTGAACATCATTATTTCTTTGACAAAATGACAGCACTAAACAAATTTACAGATATCACAACTGCTAGATATAAATCCCCCCCCCCCCCCAGTGTGGGGTGGTTTATTAATATAGAGGTTGAAGCAGCAACCAGAGAGTTGATGTGAATTAAAACGTTTCTGTTTTTACCTGCCTTAAAACAAATAGCCTCTTCAATAGCGGTTGCAGCCTTCCTCCTTCGGTCTGCATTCAGACCGAATGCCATGCTATCCGTGCGCGCACTACGGTCATTAAAGGAGGGCGGGTCACTGAAGGGGCGTGGCAAAGGCAGGCGGCGCCGTGTGCAGGACTCAGCGCCCTCGTGCAACACACGGCGCGCACACTGGACAATAATCAGGCTCACACTGGAAACCTCTTACAAAGCCGGTGCTCTTAGGACAAACAGTCTCCATCAGAGCAGCTGAAGAGTAGAGTCTGTCACACAGGACACAGGAGCAATGGGTCACGTAAGCGGTGTATCGGGCATTTCCAGTACAGACAAATACAATTGTTATTCAGCATCAAGGGCTGATCTGTATGGTAGCAGTTACTACTATTACTCAGCAATAGTATATTGCCTTAAAAGTGCCTCTGCTTTGTGCTTAGCATTATGACTTCTAGATCTACCACAAAGGTACCAAAAATTCCACCCCAGGTGCTGGGAACTCCAGTCATGCCTCCACACTATCATCCTCTCCGGAGATACCAGACATGGCAAGCCAGGTTGAGTCATTGGAACCTATTGGTGGTGCAACTGCTTCTCACACTTCAGCCCCTGTATACGTGACTGAAGATGCATTTTCCTCTGCCCTGCAGAGCTTAGAAGGAAGATTAGCGGCTTTCATTGCATCTTCCCAAGTGGATAGAAAGCGTGCTAGATCCCCTTTCCCCACCGCAAACCCTTTACCAAGGGAACAGTGGGCACAGGGTGAGGTATTACCATCAAGCGGTCAAGTAGAAAGACAAGCCGATTATTCCTCTGCAGAGGAAACAGATGAACCTTTTACAACCTCGCAATCTGAGAGATTGGTACAAAATCTTATGGAGATGGTTCGTTCTACTTTCATGCTGCCCCTAACAGAGTCAGTTGAAAGTTCGGTCTCTTCCTTGGGTTCTTCAAAACCCTTACAACCTCTTCATGCGTTTCCGGTCCATGCATTACTAGAGAAGCTTATTTATGCTGAATGGGATCACCCTGATAAGCATTTTCTCCCTCCAAAGAGATTTTCAGTTCTCTGTCCCATGGAGGAGAAATTCACAAAGAAATGGAAAGTACCAGCAGTTGACGCTGCGATTTCCAACATCAATAAAAATTTTACTTGCCCAGTAGACAATGCCCAAAGCTTAAAGATCCAACAGGTAAAAAGTTGGAATTTCTGTTAAAATCCTCTTTTTCCTTGGCAGGTGCCGTTTCTCAGCCTGCAGTCGCTGCAATAGGCATCTGTCAGTCCCTAAAGGACCAGTCCAAAGAGGCCCTTAAAAAGGTTCCTGCACAACAGGCCCGTGAGTTGGCCGAACTACCTAAGGCGCTATGTTTTGCCATAGACGCCATGAAGGACTCTATTCACCAGGTGTCCCGCCTTGCGCTCGTGCGAATACACATGCGTAGGACCCTGTGCTTAAAAAGTTGGTCAGTTGAAGCACCTTGCAAAAAGCTTCTGACTAGTTTCCAAACGATTTCTAGTGGGAAGAGCACTCTTTTGCCAGTCAAAAGAAAACATAAACGTCCTTCATTTAAACTGACTTTTCTCCTGCGCCAGGGGCATCCACCTCTAGGCAGTGGCGATGGCCTCCGTGGTCAGACTCTAGAGGAAAGTCTCAGGGTCGGGTCCAGGCTCAAAAGAAGACCTGGGGCCGCAAATCTGCAAAGCAGAATACTAAAGCCTCATCCTGAAGAGGCGTCCCCCCTCACCAGAGTGGGGGGAAGACTTCTGCATTAATCAGAAGTCTGGCAAAGGTAAATTTCAGGACAGATGGATGATCTCCTCGGTGTCTCTAGGATAGAAACTAGAATTTCGGGAGTTCCCACTGTCTCGTTTTCTCAGATCAAACGTTCCCAAAGATCCAGGGAAAAGACAACCCCTTCAAGCATTAGACCGATTATTGGCTCAGGGGCGATCATACAGATTCTCACAGAAGAGCAAGGTTTTGGGTTTTATTCAAACCTATTTATGGTACCAAAACCAAATGGAGATGTCAGACCCATTCTAGATCTCAGGAATCTAAATCAATTCCTGAAAATCCACTCCTTTCGCATGGAGTCGATCAGGTCAATTCTGTCTATCCTACAAGGAAGAGAACTTCTAGCGTCCATCGACATCAGAGAACAGCAGCACTTTCAGTTTGTAGCTTTGCCCTTCGGGCTAGCTACAGCACCCCGGGTGTTCACAAAAGT
The DNA here is from genome assembly GCF_042186555.1 of Aquarana catesbeiana. Classification (NCBI taxonomy): domain Eukaryota; kingdom Metazoa; phylum Chordata; class Amphibia; order Anura; family Ranidae; genus Aquarana; species Aquarana catesbeiana. The sequence goes on along the minus strand of NC_133335.1, from coordinate 33,841,299 downwards.
ACTGGCCCCACCTCTAGACAGGTTAAGGGCACAGGGCATAACAGTTCTGGCGTACCTAGACAATCTATTGTTAATAGACCAGACAGTGACTCGCTTGGAGCAAAGTGTACGAGTTACAACTAGTTACCTGAAAAGTCTGGGTTGGATTCTCAACCTAGAAAAATCTTCCTTAAAACCACTAAGAAAGCTGGAGTACTTGGGCTTGATTATAGACACAGCCCAGAAGAAGGTATTCTTACCTCAGGCAAAGATCAGCTCTATACAAGAGCTGGTGCGGATGGTCAGGTCGAAAAGAGATCCCTCAATTCGCCTTTGCATGAGGTTGTTAGGAAAGATGGTGGCTTAATTCGAAGCAATCCCCTATGCCCAGTTCCATTCGAGACTATTGCAAAACAGTATCCTGTCTGCTTGGAACAAAATGATCCAAGCTTTGGACTTGCCAATGCGGCTGTCCCCAAGAGTGTCCCAAAGTCTCAGTTGGTGGTTATGAAGCCAGAATCTGCTGAATGGAAAATCCTTCAGACCAATTATCTGGAAAGTAGTAACAACAGATGCCAGCCTTTCAGGCTGGGGAGCAGTACTAGAGAAGACGACTGTCCAAGGACAGTGGTCAAGAACCGAAAGAGCCTTGCCCATCAACATCGTAGAGATTCGGGCAGTGCGTCTGTCTCTGAATGTCTGGACTTCCAGGTTAAAGGGTTGTCCTGTCAGGATCCAATCCGACAATGCCACAGCTGTGGCCTATATCAATCACCAAGGGGGCACCAAGAGTCTCTCAGCACAGAGAGAGGTGAACCATATTCTAACTTGAGCAGAAAAGAATATTCCGTGCCTATTGGCAGTCTTCATTCCGGGAGTAGAAAATTGGCAGGCGGACTACTTAAGTCGCCAGCAGTTATTCCCAGGGAATGGTCTCCTCACCCCGACATATTTCGGGCTGTTTGCCAAAGATGGGGGACTCCGGACATAGATCTCCTAGCGTCCAGATTCAACATGAAGTTAGTCAACTTTGTGTCCAGGACAAGGGATCCACTCGTATGCGGAACAGATGCATTGGTGACCCTGTGGGATCAGTTCTCACTGATCTATGCATTTCCCTCTATTCAATTGCTACCACGACTTCTTTGCAGGATCAAGCTGGAAAGAAAGCCGGTAATTCTGGTAGTACCAGCATGGCCCAGAAGGTCACGTTACGCAGAAATCATAAAGATGACGGTGGAGGATCCATGGTCCCTTCCACTGAGGGCAGACCTGCTCTCACAGGGGCCGATATTTCATCCTACTTTACGAATGCTTAATTTAACGCCTGGCTATTGAAACCCACATTCTGAAGAAACGTGGGCTTTCCGGGTCACTTATCTCTACTTTGATTAATGCAAGGAATCCAGCTTCTAGAACTATATTTTATAGAGTCTGGAAAGCTTATGTTTCCTGGTGTGAATCCAAGGGTTGGCACCCTCGCAGATATATTATAGGCAGAATTCTTGCCTTTCTACAATTAGGCGTAGAGATGAAATTGGCCTTGAGTACTATTAAGGGCCAAGTCTCAGCCTTATCAATTTTATTTTAAAGACCGCTTGCTACGCATTCTTTAGTCCAGGGTTTTATGCAAGGGGTGATGCGGATTAATCCGCCAGTTAAATCACCTTTAAGCCCTTGGGACTTGAACTTAGTTTTGTCAGTGTTACAAAAACAGCCATTTGAACCGATACAGCATATTCCCTTAGTCCTTTTGACAAGGAAGCTGGTATTTTTGGTTGCTATATCCTCAGCAAGGAGGGTTTCGGAATTGGCTGCTCTTTCTTGCAAAGAGCCATATTTGATTATTCATGAGAACAGAGTGGTGTTACGCCCTCGTCCAGGCTTTTTAACCCCCCTGGCGGTATTCCCGAGTCTGGCTCGGGGTGGATTTTACATACCAAAAGCGGTATCCCCGAGCCAGACTCGGGCTTGCATCGCAGGATCCAGGAAGAGATTACTTACCTTGTCCCCTGGTTCCTGCGATGTCTCCCCGCAGTGATCGGCGAGCCGCTGTGTCTCGCTCGATTCACAGTGCCGAGCTCCGTTCCCTGCGAGCGTTGCGACGCACGGGGACGGAGTTCGGCGGTAAATTCAAAAGTGAAACACACAGTATAGATACAGCATACTGTAATCTTACAGATTACAGTACTGTATCAAATAATTACACATCCCCTTTGTCCCTAGTGGTCTGTCCAGTGTCCTGCATGCAGTTTTATATATATAAAACTGTTCTTTCTGCCTGGAAACTGGAGATTGTCCATAGCAACCAAAACTGTCTCTTTACATCAAAAGTGGTTTTAGACCAGCTAGAAAAAAGCGATAATAAATTATAATCACTTGCAGAATTGAGCGATAGTGATTTGTGGGGAGATCCGTCATCAAACACTAAAAGTAATAAAAGCTAAAATTCTGCAACTGTGCAAATTTCAGTGTTTTTGATTTGATTACATTATTATATAATTTTTATTATTATTATATTATTATGTGTTTTAATTATTTATAGTTATTTATTATATTATAATTTTTATTTCGTTTTTCAAACTTTATCATACCCGGGATGTCTACTAGACTCTTGTTTGGACAGATTTAAGTGAACTATTCCTAAGAATTACAGGCCTACAATATGAAACGCCAAATTTCTGTGCAAAATAATTGTACCGCTTTCAGCACCTAAAATCAGAAATAATCATACCGCCAGGGAGGTTAACAAAAGTAGTTTTAGGTTTTCACCTGAAGCAAGATATTGTCCTGCCATCATTTTTTCAAAAACCCTGTTCCATGGAAGAAAAGTCACTACATTGTCTTGATGTGGTGAGAGCAGTGAAAATCTATTTAAAGGCAAATGTTCAGATTCGTAAGACTGATGCCTTATTTTTTCTGCCAGAGGGTCCTAAAAAAGGACAGGCAGCGTTGAAATCCACTGTTGCTAAGTGGATTGCACAAGTGATAATTCAAGCTTATGATTTAAAGGGTAAAATTCCCCCGTTTCAAGTTTCACTCTACCAGGTCAGTTAGTGCTTCTTGGGCAGTGCGTCACCAGGCCTCTATGGCTCAGATCTGCAAGGCCGCAACTTGGTCTCCAGTGCATACATTCACAAAATTTTATCAAGTGGATGTAAGGAGGTATGAGGATATTGCCTTCGGGCGCAGTGTGCTGCAGGCAGCAGTATAAGTCCTCAGGTCTGGGGGTGCCCTACGGGTTGTTTCTCCCTCCCCTCAAATAGCATTGCTATGGGACGTTCCATTAAGTTATTACTTAGGCGCTGTGTCCCATGATGTATGATAAAGAAAATAGGCTTTTTATAACAACTTAATGGTAAAATCCTTTTCTTGGAGTACATCATGGGACACAAAGGTCCCTCCCCTCTTTTATGGGGTTTAAGTATATTGCTTTGCTACAAAAACTGAGGTACTCCTGGAAGGAGGAGGAGTTATATAGGGGAGTCAACTTCCTATATTGGGTTTACCAGTATCAACACCTGAAGGTGGCCCATAACCCATTAAGTTATTACTTATGCCCTGTACACACGAACGGTTTTGCTGTTGGAATAAACTCCGAAGGTTTCTCAGACAGAACTCTGACGGAATTCTATTCAAGCGGTCTTGCCTACATACGGTCAAACCAAAGTCCGACCAAAGTATGACCGTCCAGAACGCAGTGACGTACAACACGTACGACGGCACTAGAAAAAGGAAGTTCAATAGCCAGTAGCCAATAGCTTCCATCTCGTATTTGCTTCAGAGCATGCGTAGTTTTTGCTCCATCGGAACAGCATACAGACAATCAGTTTTCCCGATAAGAATTGGTTCCGTCGGAAATATTTAGAACATGTTCTATTTCTAGGTCCGTCAGAATTTTCTAAAAAAAAAAGGTCAGATGAGACATACACACGATCGGAATATACGATGAAAAGCTTCCATCTGACTTTTTCTGTCGTGTGTACGCGGCATTAGTCTCTGTGTCCCATGATGTACTCCAAGAAAAAGATTTTACGGGCAAGCTGTTATAAAAATCCTATATTTTCTACTTTTTGTTATAAAAAAAATACAATAAACTCAATTTTAGTCATACATTTAGGCCAAAAAGCATTCTGCCACATGTCTCGGGTAAAAAAAAAATGTCAATAAGCGTATATTAATTGGTTTGAGCAAAAGTTATAGTGTCTACAAACTAGGGTACATTTTCTGGAATTTATGCAGCTTTTAGTTTATGACTGCCTATCTCATTTCTTGAGGTGATAAAATGGCAGGGCAGTACAGGGCAGTACAACCCCCCCCCCCCCCCCCCCAACCAAATTACCTCATTTTGGAAAGTAGACACTCCAAGGAAAATGCTGAGAGGCATGTTGAGCACATTGAATGACAATGGTCCCAAAATAGTGTCAAAAATGTCTGATGTGTCCGCCATGTCGCAGTCCTGATAAAAATCGCAGATTTCTGCCATTACTAACTTTTTCAAAATTGTCACTCTTTTTTTGTTTATAGCACAAAAAAACGCAGAGGCGATCAAATACCACCAAAAGAAAGCTCTATTTGTGGGAAAAAAGAATTTTGTTTGGGTACAACGTCGCACGACCGTGCAATTGTCAATTAAAGCGACGCAGTGCCGAATCGCAAAAAGTGCTCTGGTCAGGAAGGGGGTAAAATCCTCCGGGACTCAAGTGGTTAAAATGCATGAACTGCGAGATCTGCTCGTATCGTGTCCTGGTCATGGAGGCAGAGAACACGGGCATATGGTGAATTGGGTCAGTGGACCAATATGACCGCTACTCACTGCCTTTAGTTATGCCCATGAGGAGGGATAGGCCCAGGAAGGTCTTAAATTCGAAGACCGTAATAGGTCTCCAATCTCTGGCAAGGGTCAACTGGGGATTAGCGGCAATTAATTGACCAGCATACAAATTGCTTTGGTCCACAATAGAGCTATAGAGATCTTCTGTGAAAAACAGCAAATAAAAATTAATCAAGTGACGTAAAATCAACTGTTTCCATCTGAATTCCAGGTTGGCCAGTGAATGGGGGTAGTATGGGTGCTGCAGAAGTGGTGGGCTCTCAATTCGGAATGGCAAATGCAGCAGGAAGGGCACTATGGGCTCAACGGGTCTGTCTTTGTCTTCTTGGTGGCTGCGGGACATTACTTGTGCTTGCCACCTCACCAGCTTGAACTGCACTTATGGGACTCTCCACGTCACCACGTGTTACTGCAGTGCTGGATGTATGACCAAGATGTACTAGGCCACTGGTGCTTGCCAGTTCACCAGAAGGATGAGTGGCACTAGTACTGGCTCTCTGCTCCATACGAGAGCCCTGCGGTTCTTTCGCCTCAACAACAGCAGAAGAACGGGGTCGGGTACGCCTGACCTTGCCAGGGACCACTACTCAGTCGTCAGAGCTATCTGTCAGGGTGCTGCTGCTGTCTATAGGATCGTATTCTGAGCTTGAATCTGACAGATGGGCGACTTCCTCTTCACGCTCATCTGTCATGCTCAGAAACCTGTAGGCCTTTTCACTAGTATACCTTCGATTGAACATTTTGGCCTCTAAATTTACTGGTACAACTAGTGAGACTCACAGGAAAAAAGAGCACCTGACTGTCAGCGACTGCTTCAAATGCTACCAAAAAAACTGTTAGCGTTGGCAGGGATCAGGCCTGACTCTGCTAATGCTGCAGTTATGTGTTTTGTAAGTGGCAGTGACCAATTGATTCTGCACTTTGGTGGGCTGGGCGGTGGGGCTAAACGCAGGTGTTAGCAGGTATCTGGGCTGATCCCGCTAACACTGCATTTTTGGGAACCCTAAACTACTGGGGACGCTAGTATTGATCTGATCAGATCAGATATTGATCCATTCAGACACTATACTACTAAGGGAGGTGTATGATGCGTGCGTGGGTGTTAACGCTACTGGCACTAATCTGACGCTGCCTGGGGCGACACAGACCCTAACTGACGCTAAAACTTAACTGATGTCACCCGCCGGGTGATCAGGTGGTTAAACCTTTATTTAGGTAATATACGGTGGGTACCCTGACGCTATAAAAAAATAACTAACTAACCAGCGTCACCCGTAACACTAATACGGTGATCACTGGTGATGGGGTGATCAAGGGGTTAAACCTTTATTAGGAGGTACCCTAACGCTACCTAGACCTACCACTAACTGCCCTAACACTGATTAGTGTCACAAATGACACCAGTACAGTGATCAGTGAAAAATCTGACAACTGCACTGGGTGACACTGTGACAGGGTGTGAAGGGGTTAACTGGAGGGGCAATCGGGGGGTGACAAGTGTACCTGCAGGTACTGGTGTTAGTGTAGAGTTGGTGCAACTTACTGTGAGATGTCTCCTCTCCTCTCTCTGGAATGAAAAGAGTTCCACTAGGGGAGATAATATCACTTCCCCTGCCTGTGTTTACACTTACAGGCAGGGGAAGGATTTCATTCGCCAGAACCGATCAGCAGGTCCAGGCCATAAATCATTGGCCTGGACCTGAAAATTGATCGGTTCTGGAAACTAATCCGATGGAGGCGCACGCGGCAGAGGCATGTCCCCATGGCGGCAAGACCGTGCCCCGTACAGGTACGGGATGTTGCGCAGCGGTGCCATTGTGCCACAGTATATGTACAGTCATGAACTGGTTAAGAGTAAAAAACAAAAAAAATCACATAAGTATTCACAGCATTTGCTTAATACTTTGTTGAAGCACCTTTGGCACCAATTACTCAACTCTTTTTGTTTATGATGCTACAAGCTTGCTTGGCATACCTATTCTTGGGAAGTTTCTCCCATTCTTCTTTGCAGGACTTCTTAAGCTCCATCAAGTTGGCTGTGGAGCGTCGGTGCACAGCCATTTTAAGATCTCTCCAGAGATGTTCAGTCTTGTTCAAGTCAGGGCTATGGCTGGGCCACTCATAGACATTCACAGAGTTGTCCCGTAGCCACTCCTTTGTTATCTTGGCTTTGTGCTTAGGGTCATTGTCCTGTTGGAAGGAGAACCCCCTGCCCCAGTCTGAGGTCCAGAGCGCTCTGGAGCAGGTTTTCATCAAGAATGTCCTGTACATTGCTGCATTCATCTTTCTCTCGATCCTGACTAGTCTCCCAGTTCCTGCCGCTGAAAAACATCCCCACAGCATGATGCTGCCACCACCATGCTTCACTGTAGGGATGGTATTGCCCAGGTGATGAGCGTTCCCTGGTTTCCTCCAGACATGATACTTGCCATTCAGTGAGGCCCGGAACGAAAGGACTGCAAGGAGGGATAGTGTAGGGCCGGGCATGACAGTGTGTCTAAGGGAGACACATATGGGGTTAATGTGGAAAGGAGTAATGGGAGTGGCAAGAAAGGGGAAGGTAAGAAAGAAGTTTTTGCCAAAGGGGAGTGGTTATATTTATAGAGGGGGCGGTGCAAAGGGTCAGTGTGAAGATGAACTTACAGGAGGAGGCAGTTTTTCTCACTGCTCCTCCATGATGGCAGAGATTGAAGCAATACCAGAGTGGCTGCAGAGACAGGCGCGGAGCTCATGGAGGATGAGGCAGACGGATCCCCGTCAGGTGAGGTGTCCCATCGCGGAGGTCGCGGCCTCCAGCGTGCTTTTCACCAGGGCCTGCATCTAGACCCATTCGCCTCCCCAGAAGCCCGACAGAGGATCGATCGCTTCCCCCGGCAAAACAGCATCAACCACAGCTTTCAGCAGGCCCTGGGTGGTCCACACGCCACCTGCCTAATCCGGTGGGTGGGGCCACGGGCCAACATGGCGCCGGTTCCCCGCACGGACATCGTGGGTCAGGAAGCAGGGCGGCATCCCCATCCGCACACAGCGATCAGAGGGGGGAGATGATGAGGGACGGAGAGCCGAGCAGAGACACGGAGGTGGTGGAGCGGGAGATCGGGAAGTCAGTGACGGGGCGGAGCCTACCGGGACGGCGCTCGGTGGGACAAGATGGCGGAGGAAGAACAACACATGACAGCCAGGACATCGCCAGGTCAGGTCAGTGACGCCGGTCTGGAGAAGGAGGAATTTCGGGGGTGAAGCGGGCCCCACAACTGCCAAGCACCACGGCCTTAGGGATCTCATCTCCCAGGGGGCTTGCTATGCCACCCATCCTGGAACAGGACGAGAGGTCAGAAGGGAAAGCATCAGGGGAGGAGGAACCACTAGTACCAGCGATGGAGAGCAACGCGGCGGCTGTTGGGGGAGATCCTGGTCAGCCCGGTAAGTCAATGGTTAATTTGTCTTTGTCTGATGCATTGCAGGATGTGTTAGGGGTGGTAGCTGCGGGTACGGTTAGGCCAGCAGTTCCTTTGATACAGTCAGGGGGGGATACGCTGGGCCAGCAGGGGGCAAGGCACAGGCCTGACAGTGCGGGGTCCGGTACGCAGCTGACGCATTTATTGGAGGGCCTGCGGGCGTTGTTAGGTAGATTTGAGGCAGTGGTTGGAGGAACTGGGGGATCTGGGGTGGAGATGCCCCCGGCAGCTCCGATACCCGTGCAGTCAGGGGTAGGAGTGGTCACCGAGAAGGCAGGGAAAAGGTGGAGAGGACCAATATGGTCAGGACTGCGAACGCAGCAAAGTGCGAGGTATACCTCTACTTCGAGGGCCTGCTGGGAGCTCATCTAAAACAGTCCGGGATAAGATTTACAAGGGCGAGTATGTGGAGATTTTTCGCTACTGCCATTGGAAAAAATTAACTTGGACAGGGTGAAACCTGATGATTCCAAGAAGGAGAACGAGGAAAGAAGGAGGTACAGGCTTATACCGTGTACATTTGTTAACTGGCTGCAAGCGTTTGCCATTATGGTGAGCGTTATTGGTGAGAAGAACCCCGAGCATTGCTCGGCTTTGTTCTGTTACATGGACGCTATAGGAGAGGCACATAGGGTGTACGGTGGTACTGCTTGGCTTAGATACAACGAGCAGTTCAGACAGCGCAGAGCAGTCCGCCCGTCTCTGCATTGGGATCATAAAGATATTAGCCTCTGGATGAGGCTTATGTCTTCAGCGAGGGCCCCGCCTCAGTTTTTTCAGGGGGAGGCCGGGGGTACACATTCCTCAGGACTGCCAGCCGAAAAGAAGTGGGGAGTATGCTGGCAGTGCAATGAGGGCTCCTGTAAATTTGGAGCAGCATACAAGTTCATACATTGTCCAGGTGTTTTAAGAGAGGGAAGCATGCCGGCGACTCTGCTCAAAAGAGGGACGACGCCGGTGAGGGTGGAAAGGATGCTTCCTTTTCTAAGTAAGTATCCAGACAGGGAAGCGGCAAAGTTATTGGCTTCGGGGTTTCAGGACGGTTTTAAGAACCCGTGTTCGTTGGCGATGGTTCTGCCAAAGGCAAGGAATCTGACATCTGCTTTACAGCATCCGGGGGTGGTGGAGGAAAAATTGGGAAGAGAAGTGGCCATGGGGCGCATGGGGGGGCCCTTTGCCAACAAACCCTGGCAGGATTTGGTGGTGTCACCATTGGGGGTGGTGCCCAAGAAGGAACCGAACAAGTTCCGCGTGATACACCACTTATCTATTCCAAAAGCCATGTTCGCGGCTTTCAGCTCGTTTTTGGAGTGGGTGATTAGGGAGGTTTCCGGCTTAGGTTCAGTCATACATTATTTGGATGACTTTTTGTGTATAGGCCCCCCTGCTTCCTCTGTGTGTGCGATTCTACTTTCCACGTTGCAGCACATCGCAGGCAGGTTTGGTATACCATTGGCCGCAGAAAGAACGGAAGGCCCAACGGCTGAACTTAGCTTTTGGGGATAGTAATAGACTCAATGGCGATGGAGTGCCGCTTGCCCAGAGGTAAGTTGGAGGACTTGCAGAAGGAAATTCGGGAAATCCACGGACTGCGGAAAGTTCAGTTGAGGACTCTGCAGTCGTTGCTGGGTAAGTTGAATTTTGCCTGCAGGATCATCCCCATGGGGCAGGTATTGCCGACGGCTGTCGGCAGCCACCGCGGGGGTAAAGGCCCCGACTCATTTTATTCGCCTGACCGGGGAACACAGGGAGGATTTAAAGGTGTGGTATGAGTTTTTAGCCTCATACAATGGCAGGGCGGTGTGGATGTCTGGCCCGGTGAGTAATTTCGATGTAGAGCTGGTTACAGATGCTGCAGGCTCCACGGGCTATGGTGCATTTTTCCAAGGGCAGTGGAGCGTGGAACCCTGGCCGCAGTCTTGGGAGAGGGCGGAGTTCCTTAAGAATTTAGTGCGACTGGAACTTTTCCAGTGGTGCTGGCTTTGGAACTGTGGGGGGAGGCATGCCAGATTCTAAAGTTGAGAATAAATTGTGACAACATGGGAGTAGTGCAGGTGGTCAATCGCATGTCTGCGTCACCACAACCAGTTATACGGCTTTTGCGGAAACTGGTGTTGAGGTGTTTGAGATTAAATATTTTATTTATGCGGTGCACATCCCGGGTGTCGACAATTCGCTAGCTGACTCCTTGTCTCGATTTCAATGGAACAAGTTCAGGGAGCTGGCTCCGGGTGCACAAAAAGAAGGAGTTCCTTGCCCGGACTGGATTTGGGAGCTGCCCTTGGAGTCACCGCGGGATGGATTCGGCAGTCTAAGTGAGTCCACTTGGTCAGCCTACGCGAAGGTATGGAAAGAATGGTCAGGGTTGGTACAGGAGGCAGGGGCTGGGAAAATGGGGTCTGACGGGCGGTTACTGGTATTGTATTTTGTAGCTAGGAACATTGAAAAATGTTTTTTCGGTCTCTTCCATCGATAAAAAAATGGCGGGCTTATCGTTTCTTTTCAAATTAATGGGAGGGGAGGACTGGAAAAAAGATTTTGGGTGAAGCAGGCCATAAAGGGTTATCGAAAACAGCATATGTGGAAGGATGTGAGACGGCCTGTCACTTTTGCGAACCTGGGGTCCGTATGTGCGATGTTGGGTTCAATATGTAAATCGCGGTATGAAGCGTTGCTGTTTACAGCGGTGTTCTCGCTAGCATTTTTGGGGTTTTTCGGACAGGGGAGTTGGTTAGCCCATCGAAGTGTTTGGCAGTGGGCCTGTTGGGAGCAAGATGTGCAGGTGGAGGTGGATAGAGTGTGTTTGCGGCTGCGCAGGTCAAAAACTGATCACCAGGGTAAGGGTGTGGATGTGTCGCTGTTCGCATTATCTGGGTCTAGGGTGTGCCCTGTTGAGGCAGTGCGTGAATTTCCGAAGATTAGAACAGATGGGGCAGGGCCATTCCTGAGGCATGAGGATGGGTACTACTTGTCAAAGTTTCAGTTCATATCAATTTTTAGGAAATGTCGTAAAGCAGCTGGGTTGGACGGGGCAGGGTACGCTTCACACTCCTTCCGCATAGGGGCGGCTACAGAAGCTGCCAGATGTGGGTTGGATGAGTCGGCTGTGCGCAGAATTGGAAGATGGGATTTGAGGAGATTTCGGTCTTATATTAGGCCTCATTTGGCCGTGGAATAGATATAAAAAAAAAAAAAAAAAAAAAAAAAACTATCTTGGATGTTTACAGGAAAAGGAGGGTGCATGTGGGATTCGCATGTTGTGATATGGTTGTGTTAAGTTGACAGGTGTGTTGCTGCCTTTATGTTATTTGTTTGTCGTTTCAGATGGAGGTTCAGTACGCCTTGTCTGGATCATAGGGCACTCCTAGGTGTGTTGGGGGGCCAGGAGAGGAGACGTAAGACCGGATGGCAGGCAATTGGGTATTTTCCAGGAGGGAGGCTTATCGAAGATGGTTGGGGATACCCGGGATGAGGTGGGGTAGAGTGATGGTGGAGGTGGAGAGGTACGTAAGGCTGGATAGACCACCTGACGTGTTAGTGATACATGAGGAATGATTTGGGGATCCGGACAGTCAGGGACCTGATCGCGGATATTAAATCCGATTACACGCACTTGCGCACTAAATTCCCGGGTACCCCTTTTTGCTGTGGTCTGACATTGTGGCTAGAATGACATGGCGTTAGGCTAGATCTGTGGTGAGCATCAGTAAGACTCGTATCAACAAAGTAGTGGGTAGGTTCGTGGCACAGAATGGGGGTATTGTGATTAGGCACAGAGAGCTTGGAAAAAATGTGGGGCTCTACTTGAGGAGTGATGGAGTTTGTCTCTCTGAAGTGGGGATTGACTTATGGCTATGGGTTTACAGGAAGGGATAGAACGGGCCCTGAGGGTGTGGAGGTGCCCTCAAGGGTAAGGTTGTCACCCTTTCGGGCTGTGGCGGTGTTCTTCTGGTGGTCTTTGACGGTGGCAGTAAACGGAGGGATCAAAAAGGGGTGGGGGGCTCATCGTTTGTATGTGCCCCTCCGGTGTATTCCTGAACGGTGGATGGAATACTGGAATGGTTGCACTGTGGGAAGGGGTTGTCTCCGAGCGGTCACAGCTGGAGGCCTATCAGTTTGGAAAAGGTCCCACAGTGCATTGGTGTGGTATGTGGTTATACGTGGTTAAAAGGTGGGTCACCGTCAGAGACCATCAGACTGGGGTTAACAGGTTATGTTATTGTTTATTATATTTATATATACAGTATATATAATATATATATATATATATATATATAGTGGTTTGGAGTTATTTAGTTGGTTTGTTTTAATAAAATAGGCTGTTATGGCCATTTTACTCCATAAAATATAAGTGTGGTCTCATTATTTGAGGTGGGTAAGGTATGGGTTGGAGTATAAGTGGGTAACAGCGATAAGAATGAAGGGGATATTTAGACTACACTGGTCAAGGCCAAGGAGTTCAATCTTTGTTTCATCACAACAGAGAATTTTGTTTGGTCTGAGAGTCCTTCAGGTGCCTTTTGCACCTTCCAGGCAGGCTGTTATATGCCTTTTACTGAGAAGTGGCTTCCGTCTGGCCACTCTACCATACAGGCCTGATTGGGGGGAGTGCTGCAGAGATGTTTGTTCCTCTGGAAAGTTCTGCTCTCTCCACAGAGAAATGCTGGAGCTCTGTCAGAGTGACCATCGGGTTCTTGGTCACCTCCCTGACTAAGGCCCTTCTCCCCTGGTTGCTCAGTTTGGCCGGTCGGCCCGCTCTAGGAGGAGTCCTGGTGATTCCAAACTTCTTCTATTTACGAATAATGGAGGCCACTGTGCTCATTGGGACCTTCAATGCTGCAGAAATTTTTCTGTACCCTTCCGCAGATCTGTGCCTCGATACAATCCTGTCTCGGAGGTCTACAGACAATTCCTTGGAATTCATGGCTTGGTTTGTGCTCTGACATGCACTATTAACTCGCGTTTAGCCGTGTTTCGTTTACAGGCGTTTTTCATTTTTGGCTATTTAAAATGTTTTTTTTTTTTTTAAACGCAAACGCCGCAAAACGGACGTTTTAAACGTGGATTACTATCTGTCAAGTTAAATTGTTTAGGAGAGGTTGTAAAAATATCCCGTGTACATTAAGCCTAATGCCTAATACACACGGTCGGATTTTCCAACGAAAATGTTCGATGTTAGCTTGTTGTCGGAAATTCCGACTGTGTGTAGGCTCCATCGGATATTTTCTGTCGGAAATTTCCGTCAAACAAAATTTGAGATCTCAAATTTTCCGACAACAAAATCCGTTGTCGGAAATTCCGATTGTGTGTACACAATTCCGACGCACAAAATTCCACGCATGCTCGAAATCAAGCAGAAGAGCCGCACTGGCTATTGAACTTCATTTTTCTTGGCTCGTCGTACGTGTTGTACGTCATCACCGCGTTCTTGATGTTCGGAATTTCCAACAAGATTTGTGTGACCGTGTGTATGCAAGACAAGTTTTGAGCCACTATCCGTCGGAAAAAAAACATGGATATTGTTGTCGGAATGTGCGATCGTGTGTATGCGGCATAAGGCTACCATTTTTGCATGCAACAATGATGGATTCATTCTGTGCTTGGTTTCTGCTATGTTTAGTGAGGGAGTTTTCCTTGCTTTAGTTATTGTCTGTTTCGCAGCCGTCATAAGTTGTATGAAAAGCTTGAATAATTTACGAGTCATATAATCAGGTTTTATATTTAAAAGGGCAGGTGCAGTTTTTTTAAACCACTTCTACTCCTCGGTAATATAAACATACATACGAGGTACATTACATGTTTTCTGAGGCCGGGTTTACACTGGTGCAACAAACGCTCCGACGTTGGGAGCTCATGTCGCATGACGTGTGAAAATTAATGTTTCCCTAAGCGAGCCGTCTTAACTGGTCCGACACAAGTCGGTCCGACTTTGAAAATGCCCCCTGTACTACTTTGGTCCGACTTTGATCCTACTTCAGCCCATTGACTATCACTGAAGTCAGATCAAAGTCGGATCGCCGTCTTGCATGATCCGACTTTGACATGCGACTTGTGTTCTTGATGATCTTGAGGGGGAACTCCATGCCAAATTTTAAATAAAAAACCAGCATGGGTTCCCCCTCCAAGAGCATACCAGGCCCTTCGGTCTGATATGGATTTTAAGGGGAACCCCCTACACCGAAAAAACAGCGTGGGGGTCCCCCCAAAATCCATACCAGACCCTTATCCGAGCACACAGCCCAGCTGGTCCTGAAAGAGGGTGCGGATGAGCGAGCGCCCCCCCCCCCGAACCATTCCAGGCCACTTGCCCTCAACATGGGGGGGGTGGGTGCTTTGGGGCAGGGGGGGTGCTCGCTCGTCCCCACCCCCCCTTCCTGACCGGCCCGGGCTGCGTGCTCGGATAAGGGTCTGGTATGGATTTTGGGGGGACCCCCACGCCGTTTTTTCGGCGTAGGGGGTTCCCCTTAAAATACATATCAGATTGAAGGGCCTGGTATGCTCTTGGAGGGGGAACCCATGCCGGTTTTTTATATAAAATATGGCGTGGAGTTCCCCTTCAAGATTCCTACCAAACACAGTGCCTGGTATTAGCGGGGATCCAAGTCGGATCCCCGTTCATTGAAAGTCGGACGTATGTCGGCTTCAAGTCGCAGGGCAAAGTCGGATTCAAAGTAGGACGGCTGTCCTGTCGCACCAGTGTGAACCCAGCCTAAACCCGGCCTTAGGCCCTTTTCACACGTGTGTGACTTCAAAGGCGTGCGATTTTACCACAATTTTGCGGGCGCGATTTTACCGCGATTTCGTCACGATTTGGGATCAGTACTACTTTGTACGACTTTACAGGGTTGCTTTGACCCTCAGCTTGTGCTTACAGCTTGTGCTTACAAAGTCGTACTGAAATCATGTCTATATTATTCAGGTACGATTTGCATGCTACTTGAGGGTTTAACATTGAGGTCGATGGACATCAACTCGCATGGAAGTTGGACCAAAGTAGTGCAGGGACTACTTTGAAGTCGGCACGACTTAAAGTCGTGCCAATATGAATGGTAGTCATTGAAAATCATGGAGAATGACTTGTCATGCGATTTTGCAGTACAAAATCGTGGGACAAGTCGTATAAGTGTGAAAGGGGACTTAGGCCCCTTTCACACTTATACGACTTCAAAGTCGCTCGATTTTGCCGCGATTTGGGAGCAGTACTACTTTGTACGACTTTGCCACAACTTTGGCATTAACAAATGAAAACATACATGGTGTGAGGCTTGTGCTTACAGCTTGTGCTTACAAAGTCGTACTGAAATCGTGTCTATATTATTCAGGTACGATTTGCATGCTACTTGAGGGTTTAACATTGAGGTCTATGGAGTACAACTCGCATGGAAGTTGGACCAAAGTAGTGCAGGGACTACTTTGAAGTCGGCAGGACCTAAAGTCGTGCCAATATGAATGGTAGTCATTGAAAATCATGGAGAACGACTTGTCATGCGATTTTGCAGTACAAAATCATGGGACAAGTCGTATAAGTGTGAAAGGGGCCTAAGGCTGGGTTCACACTGATACCACACTGCAGTCATACGACTGTCATCCTACTTTGCTCTGCGACATCAGTCCTACATCGGTCCTATATCCATCCGACTTGAATAAACAGGATACTACTTTGATCCAACTTTGTGATAGTCTGACTTGTCCTTTGGCCAATCAAAACAATCCCAAGGTGACAAATTCCTTTTACTGCTGCTGTAATCACCTCGTTGCATGTCAAAAGTCGGATGGTTAGGACAAGGATCCTATTTTGATCCAACTTCAATGATATTCAATGGGCTGAAGTAGGACCAAAGTAGTGCAGGGAGCATGTTCTAAAGTCGGACCGGCTTGTGTCGGACCATTTAAGACGGCTCCCATTGATTTTCACACGTCATGAGCTCCCAATGTCGGAACGTATGTCGTACCGGTGGGAACCCGGCTGGTAAAGTGTTAAGAGCTGCACATCTCTCTGACGTTTTACAGTTATTTAAAGCAGCTGCCTGCCTTGCACATGGGACTTGATCTGTAATATGTTGCTTTAGGTATACACTTACTGCAGTTATCTGTATTATGCTAGATTTTACCCACAATCCTTTGCACTTCGGTGACAGCCCCATTTCTTTGAGGTTGGAAGGGAGGAGCTGTGGGTTGTGCTCACCTCACATCAAGCATCTCACCCGTGACATGAAAACAAATAGTGCCAAAGGGATTGTGCATAACGGAAAAGAGAAGGGAGGCCGAGCGCGTTTATTGTGTCACCGAGTGCAAGGACCGGTGTCTTATTCAGGCACCATGAAGGGTTCCAGCAGATGCACGGTCATTTAATTTTAGCCTACGTTTACACTCCTGCCAAATCTGTGATGGAACCTGCAGTCCATTGTCACATTCTAGAATGAAAAGGAACAGACTGCAGAGACATGGTAATGTAAGGAAATACTTTCTGCTCATCCCTTTCTCTGTAGTGTACAGTATTAATCCTGATATTGTTCTATCTACAGGGAAGCCACATACTGATGAGCAGTTACAGGGGGGGGGGGAACCTTATACAGCATTTTATTGCAATATTCTGTCATTCGTTTTATTATTTCCGATAAATATTATAGAATTTATATTATGTTTGTTTTCATAATATTTACCAATACACGTCCTGTTTACATTGTTGTGTTCTTTTTTTTGTTTTTTGTCATTTGTGTCCTGCAGTGTAGAAGCCAGTTTTGCATTTAGCATTTTCATTAACCACTTCAGCCCCTTTCTTTTGGTGGTATTTGATCACCTCTGCGGTTTTTATTTTTTGCGCTATAAACAAAAAAAAGAGCGACAATTTTGAAAAAAAGCAACATTATTAACTTTTTGCTATAATAAATATCTCCAGAAAAACACGTTTTCCTTAGTTTAGGCCGATACGTATACTTCTACATATTTTTGGTTAAAAAAAAAATGGCAATAAGCGTATATTGATTGGTTTGCGCAAAAGTTATCGCGTCTACAAAATAGGGGATAGATTTATAGCATTTTTATTATTTTTCTTTTTATTAGCAATGTCGGCAATCTGCGATTTTTTTTTTTTTTTTTCCCCAAATAACATTTTTATTTTGGTTTGATTATAAAGCAAAAGATAGACATAGCTTGCGTATTGGAGTGTACAAAAGTCGACATAACAGTCACAATTCAGCCTATGGACACATTGTATCAAAGCATAGCATTGTAAGTGACATGCCATCATATCTGGTCTAATGCTTAAATTATGAATTCTCAAACAACATCTGATCTGCGATTTTTATCGTGACTGCGACATTATGTCGGACACTTTTGACACTATTTTGGGACCATTGTTATTTATACAGCGATCAGTGCTATAAAAATGCACTGATTGCTGTGTAAATGACACTGGCAAGGAAGGAGTTAAACACTAGGGGGCAATCAAGGGGTTAAGTGTGTCCTAGGGAGTGATTCTAACTGTGTGGGGGGGGGGGGAACCACTGACGTGACAGCTACCACTGCTCCCACTGAAGGGAGCAGTGATCTCTGTCTTGTCACTAGGCAGAACGGGGAAATGCCTTGTTTACATCTCCCCGTTCTGCCGCTCCGTGACACGATCGCGGGACACCGGCGGACATTGAGTATTGCTAGAGCCACCAAAGTTCTTATGTAGGAGGTTTGTTTTGAAGGCATTGAGCAGAAAAAGGGGTCTATTTTTTAGGCTCGATTCACATTTATGCATGTTGCTTTTGAGCGTTCCTGCAGTGTTTTTTGTGGCACTTGCTGCGTTTTTACAGTGTTTTTGCGCTGTTTTTGCCACGTTTTGCGTTTTTTTTACAGTTTTTTTTATACTGTATACAGTGTAAAAAAAAAAAAACGCCAAAAACGCTGTAAAAACGCTGTACTTGCGTTTTTGATGCTGGTCCATTGAATTCTATTACATGCAAAATGCTGCATTTTGCATGAAAAAAAGTCCCCGACCCTTTCCAAAAACGCAGAGGCACAAAAATGCATTGATGTGAACATGTTCCATAGGAACCCATGTTAAAAAAATTCCATGCATTTCTGCAAAATGCATCGAAAAACGCCTTAGTGTGAATGGAGCCTTACAGAAGTTAAAATTTGCAAGGCTCTTTGGTATGACTTTGGCGGTGTTCCTTGGAGACTGCACACAAAACTGAAGCAAGGTTATATATGTCATCGTACGGTGCTAACTGTGCAGCAATGTACAATGTATAATGTTAATGGCTACAGCTTCATTTTATAGGGCTTGTCCTCTTTGAGAAGTGAAGAACTATTGTCATTAACCAGCTAAGCCCTGGAAGATTTTACCCCCTTCCTGACCAGGCCATTTTTTTTTTGCGATACGGCACTGCGTCACTTTAACTGACAATTGCGCGGCCGTGCGAAGCTGTACCCAAACAAAATTAATGTCCTTTTTTTCCCACAAATAGAGCTTTCTTTTGGTGGTATTTGATCACCCTTGCGTTTTTATTTTTTGCGCTATAAACAAAAAAAGAGCGTCAATTTTGAAAAAAAAACACAATATTTTTTACTTTTTGCTATAATAAATATCCCAATTAAAAAAAACAAAAAACACATTTTTTCCTCAGTTTAGGCCGATATGTACTCTTCTACATATTTTTGGTAAAAAAAATCACAATAAGCGTATATTGTTTGGTTTGTTCAAAAGTTATAGCGTCTACAAAATAGGGAATAGATTTATGGCATTTTTACTATTATTATTTTTTTTTTTTTACTAGTAATGGCGGCGATCTGCGTTTTTTATCAGGACTGCGACATTGCGGCAGGACAGATCGGACACTTTTGACACTTTTTTGGGACCATTGACATTTTTCAGCGATCAGAGCTAAAAATAGCCACTGATTACTGTATAAATGTCACTGGCAGGGAAGGGGTTAACACTAGGGGGCGATCAAGGGGTTAACTGTGTCCCCTAGTGTGTGTGTTCTAACTGAAGGGGGAGGGGACTGACTGGGGGAGGAGACCAATCGCTGTTCCTCTATACTAGGAACCCACGATCTGTCTCCTCTCCCCTGACAAAATGCAGATTTGTGTGTTTACACACACAGATCCACGTTCCTGCTCTTTCAGGAGCGATCGCGGGTGCCCGGCGGACATGGTGGCCGCCAGGCACGCGCATCGGCTCCTCAGCGACGCGTACGCCCCCCCATACCCCTTAAAGCGTCCGCTGTACAGCTACGGGGATTCGTGCAGGGGAGCCATACTGCCGCCGTCAGACAACGGCGGGCGGTCAGCAAGCCGTTAAAAACAGTCTGGGGAATTCAAAATGGCTCTGACACCGCTTTTCTGCCAGTAGTTCTCTAAGGCTCGATTCACACCTATGCATGTTGCTTTTGGGCGTTTTTGGAGGTTTTTTTTTCATGCTTGCCACGTTTTTGAGCAGCGTTTTTGCGGCGTTTTTGCTGCGATTTGCATTTTGCGTTTTTTTTTTTTAAAAAAATAAAAAACGGCACAAACGCATCAAAAACGCTGCAAAAACGGTGCACTTGCGTTTTTGATGCTTGTCCATTGAATTCTATTAGGCTCCATTCACACTAGCGCGTTTTTTGATGCATTTTGCATTTTGCAGAAATGCATGGGAATTTTTTAACATGGGTTCCTATGGAACATGTTCACATCAATGCGTTTTTGTATCTCTGCGTTTTTGGAAAGGGTCGGGGACTTTTTTTCATGCAAAAAGCAGCGTTTTGCATGTAATGGATTTCAATGGACAAGCATCAAAAACGCAAGTGCACCGTTTTTGCAGCGTTTTTGCAGCGTTTTTGGTGTGTTTTTGGTGCGTTTTTGGTGCGTTTTTGCCTTTTTTTTATTTTTTTTTTTTGTAATTTTTTTTTAAGACTGTAAAAAAAAATGAAAAAAAAAAAAAAAAAAAACGCAAAACGCAAATCGCGGCAAAAACGCGGCAAAAACGCTACAAAAACACTGCTCAAAAACGTGCCAAGCATGAAAAAAAAACCTCCAAAAACGCTCAAAAGCAACATGCATAGGTGTGAATCGAGCCTTACATGCAAAATGCTGCATTTTGCATGAAAAAAAGTCCCTGACCCTTTCCAAAAACGCAGAGATACAAAAAGGCATTGATGTGAACATGTTCCATAGGAACCCATGTTAAAAAATTCCCGTGCATTTCTGCAAAATGCAAAATGCATCAAAAAACGCGCTAGTGTGAATGGAGCCTTAAGAACTACCTGAGCCTAATTCAAGCCTGGTTCACACCCATGCAATTTTTAGTGCACTTTCAGTTTTCAGAAACACACTACAGTCCATTTAACATGGTTTCCTATGGATTTAGTTCACATCTGTGCATTTTACGGAAAGGGCCAGGGACTTTTTTCTGGTTTTTGGTTGCATGGACTTCAATGGATCAAAAACTTGTATTGAAAAACTCAAAATACACCTGCGACCATGCAAAATGCAACCTGCATAGGTGTGAATCAGGCCTTGAGCAAGCATGTGCACCAGTGTCGGTAACATTACCAACATGTGTGGCAAATTCAGGTAGTTCCTACTACTGCCACTTTAGGAATCTATCACTATAGCAGTAACAAACCTCTAATGCCCTGTACACACGAGCGGACTTTTCGACCGGACTGGTCCGACAGACCGAGTCCGGCGGACAATCCGACCGTGTGTGGGCTTCATCGGACCTGCAGCGGACTTTTTCTGTCGAAAATCTGACGGACTTTAGATTTGGAACATGTTTCAAATCTTTCTGACGAACTCGAGTCCGGTCGAAAAGTCCGCTTGTCTGTATGCTAGTCCGGCGGACAAAAACCCGACGCTAGGGCAGCTTTTGGCTACTGGCTATCAACTTCCTTATTTTAGTCCGGTGTACGTCATCACGTACGAATCCGTCGGACTTTGTTGTGATCGTGTGTAGCCAAGTCCGTTCGTTAGAAAGTCCGTTGGAAGTCCATCGGATAGACCGTCAGACCAGTCCAGTCGAAAAGTCCGCTCCTGTGTACGCGGCATGAGGCTCCATGCACACTGGATGTTAAAATAACGTTATAAAAAATGCCAGTAGCTTTGCAGTGAGTCTTTCAACGTTTTTTGCAATAGTGTTTATTAGTGTTTTTCCGCGTTAGCGTTTTTTAGAGGTTTTTTTTTTTTCAATGGATCAAAAAACGTTAAAAGCTGGTGAGCTACGTTTTTGAGCGTTTATCGAAGTTTATCAGCGTTTGGCGTTTTTTGTGGTCAGAAAAACAACTCCTGAACGCGATTTTATGGCGTTCAGAAAACAGCCCATAAACTCCACTGCTGATAAAAGTTCAAAAACGTCCATGTGTGTGCACGGAGACATAGGATATGGGCTGTGTAAAAAAAAAAAAAACGCCCAAACTCCAAAAATCTGCCGTTTATGAGCTCTGGTGTGCATGGAGCCTAAAGAAGTACCGCCAGTTCTCCATTTAGGAAACTGGCGGTAATTAAAGCGGGATTAAACCCAAAACCAAAAAAAATTATTATATTTCAGCTTATCAATCATTAGATGTATTGTCTGTTTTTAGTTTTCTTTTCTGGCTTTTTTCCCTTCTGTTTTCCTCTGACGATCTGGCCAGTAAAACTCCTGTATTATATAGACATCCATCCAGAGGGGGGGTGGAGCACAGGAGGCAGATTTGGGCAGCTGCGTTCAGATTTAAATACAGTAACAAATTGAAGCTGAACTCCAGCTAATAGTTTATAATCAGTTATAGCAAACAATTTTTTTTTACTTTTGGGGTAAAAGGTTTACCTAAATAAAAGCTGATCATTGTAAGCACCCCTGCCAGTGTTAAATCATTGCAAGACCGCAACGGACTGCAAGACCGTTTTTCTATTGAAAAACAACAGACTTAAGCCCCATACACACGATCCGAAAATCGTACGAAAAATGCCGCATTAGAATCGATCGTACGATAATCAGAATGTTAGTACAGAGCTTTCAAGAGCCGATTAGGACAGTTCATCCGATATTATTCTATCGGACATGCACAGAAATTTTTTTCGTACGATGCCAGATCGTACGATTTTCGTTTAATCAGTACACCTATCGTTCAAAAATGCAATACAAATGCATTACAACACATGACATCGCTTCCGAATTTTTATGCTGTCGTACGGGAATTTTCGTGACTTTAGTAAACTCATCAGATTCGACGTGAGATTAGCATGCAAGAAAAAAAAACGGACGATCAATCATTCGTCCGATAATCGGATCGTGTGTACCGCATTACTTTCTGGACCACCAGATAAAAAATAGAAAAAAGCTTAAAAAAAGAAAATGAATGCAGCCATCACATCTAAAAATTGGTAAGCTTCAATATAATAAATGTTTGCTTTTGGGTTTAATACTGCTTCAGGCCCGGTTCGCACTGGTGCGATGCCAGACATGGCATGTGATTCGCAGCGCACTGCTGTTCACATCACATGCGATGTCTGTGCCAGACAGATAGTATGGCTGATATCGCACCGCATTCGATCCAAACACGCAAGGGACCCTTTTTTTTTTTTGTTCGGACCAGAATCGGATCGCATGGCTGTTCACACCTGTGCGATCCGATTCATGTCCGAACTGTCAGTTCGCAGTGCGATATGCGAGCTGAACTGGGGGTGTCGCTAACAATGTATTGACACTCCCCAGTAGTTCGCATATGGCAGTGTGAACTGCCATGCGAGTCGGCGCGATGCGGGAACCCGCAGTGGATTCTCAGGGGTTCTCGCATCACACCAGTGTGAACCGGGCCTTAAGACCAATGCCCCGTACAGACGGTCGGATTTTCCGACGAAAAATGTGCGATCGGATTATGTTGTCGGGAATTCCGATCGTGTGTGGGCTCCGTCGGACTTTTTCCGTCGGAATTTCCGACACACAAAGTTTGAGAGCAGGCTATAAAATTTTCCGACAACAAAATCCGATCGTTTAAATTCCGATCGTGTGTGCACAAATCCGACGCACAAAGTGCCACGCATGCTCAGAATAAATTAAGAGAAGAAAGCTATTGGCTACTGCCCCGTTTATAGTCCCGACGTACGTGTTTGACGTCACTGCGTTCAGAGCGATCGGATTTTCCGACAACTTTGTGAGACCGTGTGTATGCGAGACAAGTTTGAGCCAACATCCGTCGGAAAAAAATCCATGGATTTTGTTGTCGGAATGTCCGATCAATGTCTGATCAATGTCCGATCGATGTCCGACCGTGTGTACAGGGCAATACCCTGAACTGTGGTACAGAAGTACGTCAGTATTCATAGTGTACCATGACTGTGCTAGGAATCTGTCATGTAGGTGACAGCTTCCCCAACAGAGCCGCATCCTCATCAACAGAAGGGCCTGGCATACAGCTGATGTCATTGGCCAAATATTGGCAATACATGTGTTATCTGCATGCAGTTCTTCAGCACGATGGGATAACCACAGAACCCCTGAAGAATCTCTCTGTCAATTACCTTTAGTCACAGAAGAGATCCCGGTCTGTCAGATCCAAAACAGAAGAACTGCCAAAATGCGGTCACCTAAAGAATCCCATGAGAAAATCGCACACATTCAGCAATGCACAGAAGGTACGGTTCTGGCCTTTTTTATTGCTTGTGATATCTGGATTGTTTTTTTTTTTTTTTTTCTTAAAAGAATTGCAAAAGTTTGTGTTTTAATCTTTTAGTTAGTCCAGCCTTCAACCTTGCAGTATACAACAGAAGGAAATCTCGGTGCTAGTAAATTGGTAGGTAATTCTGCATACACTTTCTTTAAATCATACATTTTAGTTAACTGTTGACTGTTGCCACTGGCGTCTCCAGCTTTCATATTTAGGGGGGACAAAAGTAGGGGGGCAACTATAAAATGCAAATTTTATATATATATATATATATATATATATATATATCTCCTGGGCAGGGCCGGTGCTGCCACTAGGCAAACTAGGCAGCCGCCTAGGGTGCACTGCTGCCTAGGGGCGCCCGGCCGCTGATTTCCCTCTGCTTCTGAATGCTTTGCAGGCTGCAGCATGTAACTAACTCAGTCTCAGGCTCCGTCTGTCCGGTAGTATAATTAGAGGCGCAGCACAGCACTGGAGCCAGCGCTAGAGGAAGCAGAGCCGATACTTCCTGTATAGAGCCGCCTCCTATCACATGGGCAGGGCAAAGGGGGTGGAGACAGGGGTGGAGCCAATGGGGGTGGCAAAATGAGATTTCGCCTAGGGTGTCAAAAATCCTTGCACCAGCCCTGCTCCTGGGGCCCTTTACTACAATCCCACAACCGGCCCTTTCACATGTTCTGCAGTGAGCTCCCTTCCTACTGTATTGGGGCCCCCCCCAGGGTGGCAGAAAACAAGAGATATTTCACCAGCATACCAAGAAAATATAAGGGTCCAAAGCAGTGGGAGAACTATCAGGGTTGCAAAGGTTGTCTTGCCACCGGGCCCTGGTGTCCTGCCACTGTGAGGTTCCCCAGCCTCCTCTTGCTGTCCTGCCCCTGCTATTGACAGCGCTGGTCTGGCATCTCTTGGAATTTACAGGCTTGTTCTCGTGTCCTAAGGATGGGAGAAATCAGTCTGTTTTTTCAGTAACTGAGAGTCCTGGTGGAGTCCTTCCTGCAACTTGCTCTTCTCCCTGCCAATGAAGATGCAGGGGAAGGAGCAGATCGGGCGGCCATGGTTGTGTGAGCGCTCGCATTATGCAGTGTCAGCACGTAGAGGGACGGGGGAGGAATCACCCGCAGGAGCTGACTGGGGACGCTCTCCCTCTCAATAGAGACTGTGTTAGTCCAGCGGCGGCCCGAGTAAGACATTGCCTTTTTGTAAAAAAAAAAAATATTTTTTTTTTAATTGAGGGGGCACATGGTGGGGCACATGGTGGGGCACAGCATAATGTTGGGGGGTCAGGGCCCCCTCTGCCCCACCCCTAGGGACGCCATTGACTGTTGCACACATTTCATTGCATGTTTTGTTTCACCTAGTAGATTTTTTTTGATTGTGTAGCAAGACCTACATTTTATGTTGTACTAATACATTGTTTTGCTTTTCTTAGGTGTCCCAGTCACCACTGAAACATTCCTTGAATAAGAAAATGTACCCCGATAATCCTCAGCAACCAATAGGGTAGATTTGTTACACTTAATCTCTCCCTCCCGGTGTCTGATGTCCTGTTACTTCACTGTTGACCGCACAGCAATGAGGCTTTCATTACCTATTTCATATTATATTTATGAAAGACAGGCTACGAAGCAATTTGTTTCAGCAGTTTATGTATTGTAACTGGAGATTTGTTTCTTCAGACCATGCCACATTACAACCCTGGTGCACTGGCCCATGACAATAATGTCTTAAAATGAATTGGTACTTTCTGTAGTGTGAACTATGATGGACAGGTATAACAATGTTAATTGCAATAGGAACCAAAACATTTGTTTCTTCCTTAATTATACACAATTGCATATAGTGTTAGTGAAAAAGAAGACCTCGGTGCGCCATGTTTACTGAAGCAGCCTATTCAAAATACTGTCTTGTTAAGTAGCAGGAGTAATAGATGCTATATTAAAGTAGAACTATGGGCAAAACATATATATATATTTTTAGAGTAATGCCGCGTACACACGATCGAAATTTCGGCCCGCAAAAGACTGATGTGATTTTTTTCATCGGAAAATGCGACCGTGTGTATGCTCCATCGGACTTTTGCTGGCCGAATTCCAGCCAGCAAAAAATTGAGAGCATGTTCTTAATTTTTCGGTCGGAAAAAGTTCCTATCCGAAAATGCGATCGTCTGTGGCACGTCTGTGGCAATTCCGATGCACAAAATTCCTGCGCATGCTCGGAAACAATTTGACGCATTCTCAGAAGCATTGATCTTCATTTTCTTGGCTCGTCATAGTGTTGTACGTCACTGCGTTCTTGACGGTCGTAAGTTCAGCGAACTTTTACGTGACCGTGTGTATGCAAGGCAAACTTGAGCGGAATCCCGTCGGAAAAGCTGTCATATCTTTTTCTGACGTGAAGTCCGATCGGGTGTACGCGGCATTAGGGAGGGTTTTAACCCTCGTCAGTTTTTTTTCTGCCATCTGTGTCCAATTGGGGAGATTTACCTTCACTTCCTGTCCCATAGCCAAAACAGAGAAAATCCCTGCAAATTTAGGTAATCCCTTGGGAACCCTCGGGTCACCAGAGTCCTCATTGGAAGATATCCCACTATTTTTGTTCTGGGAACAACCCAAAATTTGGGGTTTTCTTTTACTTTTATTGATAATGATACATAGGAAAAATACTGTATGAAGGGTGAATCTCTCTAATGGGGGCATAGACCGCAATAAAAACCTAATTTAAAAAGGTGTTCTGATCCATCCCCACTCTGCCCAAAACAGTTATACTTTAAAGTAAATTTAAACCTTAAGGGCTAATTCACACCAGATGCTACATTACAACACAGAGGCTGGTGTACGTTGCAGTCGGGCCGGATCACCGCAGTGCTGATGCGCTGATTTACGTGCATCCTAGTGTTCACTTTTCTCTATCGTTCATTGAAGGACGCAGCAGATTCTTTACGGATGGGTTTGTTACCAACATCTTTAAGAGCAGGACGCTAGTGCAACTTAAACTAAAAAGCACACCTAGGGAGCAGCCCTCTGGTGGTGGCTAACCCCCCATCTGCAAACCAGGATTTAGCTCTATGTTTACAGAGCAAACGTCAGGGGCTCGACCATGCGTATGGATGCATGTGATAGTTGGACCAGGTTCTTCCGCCGTGGCTCCACACATCGGCTAACATCAACCAGATCAGCATAGGATTAAAGGTGCCTTATTCCCCCACCTGGAGATCCCTTCGTGGAGAACTACAAGTCCGAGGTTTGCCCTCAGGATATGTCTCTTGTGTAGGGATGGGGTGATTTGGTCTGCACTATAGGTATTCCGTGGCCCCTGGAGGTGCTTTTCGTGACTACCTCCCCCAAACTGGGAGACATTGAGCTGAGACATAGGATCTGTGTCTCTCACTCTGCAGTGTCACAGCACGTGAGCTGTGCTGCGGCTATTCCTTCTCTGCTTTTCCTCACAGGAAATTGACACAGCACAGTGGAGGTGGTGGGCCCCAACTAAGGGGGCAGACCATTTCCTTACCTCTCTCGTGCTGTTCTCCCTATCAGCTGGTGCTGGGGCAACAGGGGGCGGCTCCTTCCTCAATCACCGCTTCAGGTGCCATCTTGGCTGCCTGTGGTCACAGGCAGATCACTGATCCTTCAGGATCAGAGCTGCATTTTTCACTTTTTTGAGGACACACCTGGTCTCCTCAAGGTGCTGGGCTGCTGCTGTCCTGGGTTACTTTTCTGCATAAAGTAGTGCTGTTCAGCAGCCATCGCTAGCAGCAGGTGCCGGTCCATTGGAAGGATGAGTGATCCTTTGGGGGGTTGCCCCCTATATGCTATCACGTGTCAGCATGCCCAAGTCACAGCGGATGGGCGGCAGTAAAGCAGCAGGGACCCCCAAGGGCAGGGAACCCATGTAGCCAAGCCATTCTCACCCATGCAGTTGTTGGTCTGCTCTCCCTTTTTGAGGAAGCCTTTGTTATGAACAATGCTACCATTATACCTTCGGCGGAAGCTCCTTTCTTTTGGGAGCCTTTGAATAAAAAAAAAGAGTATGATTGCTATATGTGACCTCTGGGACCTTGATCTGTCCAGTCCTGGCTTCAGCCATGATTTCCCAGACTGACTGAGTGAATCAAGCTCCTACATCAAGGTCTGGTTATGGAGCAGGATTCCCCCGCTTGTGTTGCAACTAGCAGATCAACTGATCCAGGGGCTCCAATACTTGTGAAACTCAGCCATGGACTCTGTCCAAGTGGTCTCCCATATGACCTCCTCCGCAGTGGTCTTGCGGTGTCTCCTCTGGCTTAAGTGTTGGTTGGCCTACCACGCTTCTAATACGGAAATGCCCTCCACGGGTGAACACCTGTTCAGCTCTTCCCTGGACAACAACATTGAAAATATCACTGAGGGGAAGAGTACCTTCCTCCCTCAGGCAAGGAAGACAAAGGACTCTCATTGCAAGGCGGGTCCATTCTTTTTTGCTCATATGTATCTTTTTTGGGGCCAGAGGTCGCCCCCCCCTCCAAGGACAAGGCCACCAAACTTGCTGCCTTCCTTGCCAACAAATGTTCTTGGCAGCCCAAGAACCCCAAGTCGGCAGAAAAGGCCATTTCTGCATGAAGGTGCACCCACACCTCAACACCTCAGGGGGGCAGGACACCTTCTTTTTGTTTTCAGATCTCTGGCTTGCTCACTTTTTGGACAGCTGGGTTTTGAAGGTTGCTTCTTCCGGCTATAAGACAGAATTCAGTCCTTGCTGCTGTTTCGTCACCGAACTCTTTTCTGAAGGAGCGCAAGTTTTGCATGGAGTCAGTATGCTCAGTCATAACTTCCTTACACCAAGGGGACCTTCTGGCCTCAATCGACATCAAAGAAGCCTAGCTTCACATCCCCATTTGCCACTACCATCGGAGGTTTTTTTGGTTTGCTGCAGGGGAATTGCATTGTAGTTCTTCTTTTTGACCTGGCTTTGGCTCCATGGGCCTTCACCAAGGTCCTGACCCATTTATTGGCCCTTGCGTTTGCAGTGGATTACAATTGTGGGCTACCTGCACCAGCCCAATTCGCATCAAATTTGGAGCACGACTTGTCCATTACAACCAAAACCCTGCAGGATCTTGGGCAGGTTCTCAGCCTGGGTAAGACTATCCTGATTCCCTTCCTGCATCTGGAATACTTGGGACTTCTGCTGGATAGGTCAAGGTCTTTCTCCCCCAGGAGAAACTCAAGAAGTTGCAGCTACTCGTCCTTCACCTCATGTCCTTGTGAATGGGGCCCATTTGGTTTGAAGGTGGATACTAGGCCTCATGGTGCCTTGATTTGAAGTGGTTCCCTATGCCTAACATCCACCTGACCTCTGCAGCAGGAGATCTTGATCAAGTGGAAAAGACTTCCAGGGTCTCTGACCTTTACATTTTGTGTCTCGCCCCAACCAAGGCATCAATTCTTTGGTGGGTTTTCTCCCTTCTTCTGGGGAAGTCATTTCTTCTCCTCAGTTGGCAGGATTACCACCACTAATGCCAGCTTTTTTTGGGGGGGAGGGGGGGGATGGAGCACCAGGTGGTATAGGGCTTCTAATCTCTGCAGGAGTTCAATCTTCCTAACAATATTTTGGAGCTTAGAGCAGTCTGTGTCTGTCTGTCTGTGTGTGTGTGTCTCTCTCTCTCTCATTGGACAGTGCTTTGCACGGGTCACCCAAACCAAGTGCAGTCAGACAATGCCACCATGGCTTACATCAACCGCCAGGGTGGCACCAAGAGCTCCATGGTGGCCCTGGAAGTGTCACTGATTCTCGATTGGGTGGAGTGTCATGTGGAGCATCATGTTCCGGCCCTAAATGCAGTGCACATTCTGAGTATGGACAACTGGGAGGAGGACTATCTCAGTTGCCAGTGTCTGGATTGGGTTTTTGCCACTAGCTATAGCCAACAACACTCAACAGTGTGTTCTGATGGCAGGGAAGTCTCCCCATTGTCAGAACACAAAAGCACAGAAGGAGTGATTCCCCCATCTACCTCATATATGTGGATGGGGGAATCAGGTCATTTTTTGTTCAATTCAACCCGCTGAAAAAAATGATTGTGTGGCCAGCTTTAGGCGGCAAGTTGCAGAGAGAACCACTGCTGTCTGTGTGCAGGCAGAAGTCTCTCTACAGTGGTCTGACATGCACCACACTGAGTTACTTCTAGAGCTAGGCAATCATCAGGCAGCATGAGCCTTGCTTACACACAGATATTGCCACTACTCTCTGCTGCCTACCTTTCTAGTCTAAAAGTTTTAAGAATTGTGTATTTCAAACACCAACTCCAGTCCAAAATTATTTGTTTTAGATAGAATAAGTTTTATCGCCTGGGCTTTTACTGCTATCTGTATCAACTTAGAGAGAGATTTCCCCTCACTTTTTGTTTCGGTTGGACCCTGTGGATCAAGGCATTGCCAGGAGAAAAAATATAGGGAGAATCTTTACACAGTGGGTACACTACACACAAAAGAAAAAATTCCCTAGAGATTCTCATGCCCCATACACACGATCAGAAATTCTGCCAGCAAAAGTCGGATGTGAGCTTTTGGTCAGAAATTCCGACCGTGTGTAATGCTCCATCGGACTTTTGCTGGCAGACTTTTGCTGGAAACAATTCGACGCATGCTTGGAAGCATTGAACTTCATTTTCTCGGCTCGTCGTAGTGTTGTACGTCACTGTGTTCTTGACGGTCGAAAGTTCAGAGAACTTTTGTGTGACCGTGTGTATGCAAGGCAAGTTTGAGCGGAATTCCGTCGGAAAAACCATCCAAGTTTTTTCTGATGGAATTTCTGATCATGTGTGTGGGGCATAAGTCTTTCTCACTCTAACCAAAATTTAAAAAAATATGGCTAGTGCTGGGCTTTAAAGGACATTTTTAAGTTGCAGATTGAATTATAAGGTTAATGTGTTTTAGATTATTGTGCATTGCCATGTTTTTTTTTCCCACAGGGCACAAAATAAAAGTAAAGTGCAGAAAAAGGAGTCATTTTTGGAATGTAGTCGCAGTGAACAGTTTCTTACTGATGGCTTAGTTCTATATAATGGAACACATGATCACAAAAAAGGTTCAGGCATTAACATGCTGCAACCTGGTTATTTAAATGCACAACATATATCATATCCCATCTTTGACAAGTCATCCAGCAAAAATGTGACCTGCTTTCCACATGAAAAGGAATCTATGGAAAAACTATTTTTGGACTTGGAATTGGTTAAGCTCACAAAAGAAGACGAAGATAGTGCCAGTGACCTTTCCGATTCAGAACGGCTTCCCATCCCACCCTCCCCTCTTTCACCTCCAGAGCTCAATCTACGTGCTGAAGAGATCAGTCCAGGTTACTTTAGTCATTACTTACAACCCAAGGGCAAAGATTATGATTATCCAGATTTTCTTCCTCCTCCTTACAACTCGTGGAACCTTAGTGATGTCTCGGAATTTCTAAACAAGGAAGGAAAAAACGCACTGAAAGCAACACCTTCTGGGTTTTTAGACCGATACGTTGACCGTCTTCTTCAGCTTGAATGGTTACAGCTGCAAACTGTGCAGGCCGAAAAATCAAAAATGACTAAATCTAGGCCTCAAACTGCACCTGGCTTTTGTCGTAATGGGAAATTTTTAGGAAAGAGTAAGTCTTGGCACAGTCCGTCACCCAGCAAACAGAATTCCAATCAGGATAATGTTTTTAAATTGACTTGTGCACAAGAGAAAAGTTCCCACACAAAAAATGCCCATCAGGAGAACTGTGATCTAACATGTCCTCGTAAAAGCCCATCAAAAGTTCCTGGATTAGCGGATGTACCAACATCTGTGTTCAAACAGACTCAGGATGTAAAAGTTGGCACAAAGAAAAAATCTGCACCAAACTACCAGCAAACTAAGGACTCGGCATCTGGAAGTAGTTCAAAGATGAACAATAGTGGTAACCTTAGACCTCAGAAACAGAGTGCTCTCTCTAACTATTCGCTGAGTACTCCAAAGCAGGCAAAGTCATGTAAATTGAAAAAAAATAATTGTCAACCAGCAACTCTGTTAGATACAGATTACAGCATAGCAAAAAGAAATGGAAACCCCAGTCACTCACCTTCCTATAAAATGAAGTGAAAAATTACACATTAATATACTTGTGTCAGATATGAGTGTAGTGCCTGTTGACAGCAAAGGTCTGATATAAATGTTATTTTTTTAGGAACAAACATTGCTCTACTGGGTTTGCCTTACAAACCGATAAAGTAGTTTACATGTCACATACTCCAATTTGAATATGACCTAAAAAAACATTCCAAAAGTGCAAGCTCTGTAACTGTTTTAGTATTCAAACAAATCTTTTTAGAGCTCCTTTGGATCCCGTCCCTCCCAGTATAAAGCCTCATTTGACTGTTAAATGCCATAACCAATAATGCCTGTTTGAAGTTTTGGCATTTGATTGTTGACGGGCATGAGGGTGGGGATTAGTGCCTCTTAACATGAATAGATATTGTGGCCTGATTTAAAGGAGTTGTAAAGGCAGAAGGTTTTTTTGATCTTAATGCATTCTATGCACTAAGATAAAAAAAACCTTCTGTGTGTAACAGCCTCCCCAGCACCCCCCAATTACCTACCTGAGCTCCTTCTCTCTCCAGTGATGTCCATGATCCCCCTCAGCCATCCAGTACACTCCTCCTGATTGGCTGAGACAGAGCAGCAGTGCTTTTTGGCTCCCGCGGCTGTCAATCAAAGTCAGTCAGCCAATCAAGAGAAAGGGGGCGGGCCAGGTCGGGGCTCCATGTCTGAATGGATACACGGAGCTCTGACTCAGCTTGGGTGACACCTGTAGCAAGCTGTTGGCTGAGGGGGCACTCAAAGGAGGGAGGGGCTAGGAGCATCAAAGAGGGACCCGAGAAGAGGGGGTAAGTATAACATGTTTGTTTTTTTTTTTTGTTTTTTTTATTTAAATGAGCCTTTACAATCACTTTAATACCTTAGCCTGGGATCCAGAAAGGGATCAATTTAAAGACTGACCCAGGTACTTGCATGTACTCTAATGTTGTTATCTTAGGAACTGTTTAGGTCAGGTCAGCTCCAATGTAAAGCCTATGTTTAGTCAAAGCATTTTTTTGAAACGATAAGGGGGTTTTTTTACTAAAGGCAAATCCACTTTGCACTACAAGTGCAAACTACAAGTGCAAAGTGCACTTGAAATTGCATTGAAAGTGCACTTGGAAGTGCAGTCGCTGTAGATCCAAGGGGGACATGCAAGGAAAATAAAAAACAGCATTTTAGCTTGCACATGATTGGATAATAAAATCAGCAGAGCTTCAACTCATTTCAGATCTACCCCTCAGATTTACAGCGACTGAACTTCCAAGTGCACTTTCAGTGCAATTGAAAGTGCATTTTGCACTTGTAGTGCAAAGTGGATTTGCCTTTCGTAAATAACCCCCAAGGTTTCTTTAAAAGGATAAGTTCACTTTTTGTAAAAAAAAACTAAATAAATGCACATCTTTTTGTGGGTAAATAAATGCGCATTTATTTTTTTTTTTTTACTATGAGCCTGCAAAGCATTGCAGACAATTTGTGTAAGCTGTCTGCTCATACCTCGTACGGCAGGCAGTTACACTCTGACAAGAAGACTCCATAAACTGCTAGAGTGCTCAACAGCACCCTAATGGTTTATTGAGAACTGCAAGCCGACAGCCGCAAAGACTGTTGGTACTTTGTAGTTTTCACAGAACACTGAATGAATGATGCGGCCGGGTGGGTGTAACCACAACAATAATCTTCTGGCGCTGCCGTGGTTAATACGAACTGAGGGACCTGTCGCTCATTAAGAGTGCGGACTATGCGCACCCTTTCTCCATTCACAGAAATTGTACTATAGCTTCCATGAATGAATAGCACTGTATGGATGGAGAGCGAGCAGTTGAATAAAAGGTCTACCTCTATGAGGCCAGCTTCTATGATTGGGGGGGTGAAAGGACAGGCATAGTCAGCACTTTTGATTAGTGCATATGACAAGTCCTTCGGCTCATGTTAATGCCCTCCACAGTACTGGAAGATTAGCACTGCGGGGGTAGGGAAGGGTCAGAGAAATGAAGATTTCAACTAATTTCGCAGCCAGTAGCACAAGAGACTCATTGCATTGATTGTAAGTGCCGCCCCTTGTTCCTTGATTTAAAAAAAAAATTTGAATAAATTAAGGCTTTAAAATTGACACAAGCTGGCATAGGGCTAAAAAATACATTTTGTGTTTGAAAAATATAATGCCACCTCAAACCACAATGAATATGCACAGGAAGCAAAGCGCTCGGTACATAAGTGATTTATTACTTTATCATATCAGAATAAAATGGAAGTGTGTGTCCTGCATCAGTTCAAAGGACAACACCTACCCTGTTTCCCTGAAAATAAGACCTAGCGTGACTGTCAGTGATGGCTGCAATATAAGCCCTACCCCCCAAATAAGCTACCCTGTTTCCCCGAAAATAAGCCCTACCCTGAAAATAAGACCTACAAGGATTTTAACTAGGGCTTATTTGGGGCATAGGGCTTATATTTCAGCCATCACCAACAATCACGCTAGATCTTATTTTTGGGGAAACAGGGTATATGCATTATTCAAGTCACGAAGTCTAGTTTTGAAACATACCATTAGCAAGAAATAAACTGTTAAAGTGGTTCTAAAGGATGAAGGTTTTTTAACTAACTGGTTGAATGAAAAAAAACTGACAGGTCCTTGCATTAACACAAGCGATGTGTGGTGCTGGGATCTCCCCCACTGTTCTATTGTATTCTGAGGGGGGGAGGCCCATACCCCTCCAGAATTTACTGACCAATATTTGCAGCCATTGGTTGCAAGCACTGATCGAATGCTGGTTTTCCAGCATGGCCACTCGACAGAAGCTGGTTAGACTGGCTTCTGTAGAACAGAGAAGAGTACACACATACCGAAAGTCAGCCATTTCCAGCTGAACCAGCCAACTTTGGCTTTAGTCAGAAATGATTAAAACCAGAGATAACCAGGTAACCAGAATTTTCAGTACGGGGTCGGCACTGGCTGCCCATTTTTTTTTTGTTATGATGAATGTCCTTTAAAAGTATACGTGTCCATTTTTATAAAGTTTTCCAAGCAACTGAAAAAGCCCAAAAGTAGATCCATAGGGCTGCTTACATACACCTTAGTATATCTTCCAGAACACCCTGATAGACCCTGAACCTTGGAGTGACTAGTAGGCAAATACTTCCCAAAGTGAAACTTGGAGCTGGGCCACAGCCCCTTACAATGCTTGCTTCTCTATTGTTTTGAGAGGAGCTAGAGGTATGGCAGAGCTCAGACTTCTAAACTAGAGGCTACCATTGAATATGAGGCTACACCACAGCCACAGGAGCTCCTGAGATGCTCTGGAAGATAAAACTATGTACAGTATGTGCAACCACCATTTGTTACCTGCTTTTAGGGTTTTCTTTTCCTTGAACAACTTTATCCATATGACAGGTTTGCTTAAAGAGCCAAGCAAATTTGAGATTTAGAGGGCTATTTTACAATTGAATAGAATAGAGATTTCTTCAAGTTCTGTCATATTTTTCATATTTCTGTCTTTCTACTAAATATATTTTTTATAACATTTGCAGAAAAGCTTGTGAAGTGACTAAAAGAGAAGCAGATGGAAAACACACCTTTTTAAACAAAGCATATTTTGGCAACCTGCAGCTTGAGATAAAGCTTTAGTTTTTCATAGAGCAATCTGTTCAGGTGTGTAAATCCTATATATTTATTAATGTTTGTTAATAGTTGTACTGCAGATAGTTCTCATGCCTAATATATGCCCATGGATTTGTCCATGTGGTCATGCTAAATAATTTGTTCCTATACACTGTGTCAAATTTTCTTGATTTGAATGAATCTACCTCCAAACGTATGCATAGACAACAGAGGGTTGTTGAATTTAGTCTAGCCACGCTCATAGGGTACCTTCTGAGCTCTCCTGACTACATCAAGCCAATAGACCTCTATTGAAAAATGTAATTGGATTTTCCCTGTTAACAAGTAATGTTCCCAATAGTTTCCCATAAAACCTCAGATTTTATTTCTCTCGGTTTACTGCCTGTGATGCAAGAGGTTAAGGTTAAGCTGAAGGCGTGGGGCAAGCTGCTAGGTCAAATTAATCTCTTGAAGATGAAAGTACTTCCCAAATTCACCTACCTTTTTCACCACTATGGAACCCAAAATCTTTTTTTCTGCAACTAAATAGGTTGCTCTCTTCATTCGTATGGGGGAATCAGACCCCGTGTTATAAGCTTACCAGTCACAAATGCTATTTGGCTTTGCAGCTAGTAATGGCCCACTGGTGGTTGCAGCCGAAGGTTACCAATTCCGGTACCATGCAGGAGGTGCCAATTTTGGGCTCCTTGGAGGCCTTGTAACTGTTGCTATACCGTGGCCTTAAGGTTCCATACCCACTTACTCCCTCAATGTTGACCACGATCAAAGCCTTGAATTTGGGGCTTGGCCTGGAGGAAAGGGATCCCCTCACTTTTTCCCCATATACCCCCCTCTGGAATAACCCCCCCCTACTACAGCACTTTCATATACTTCCTGACCCTCCGCTATGGGCAAAGTACAAGATAAAATCCATCCCCCATATTACAGAGAATGGAGCTCTCTTGTCCTTTTTCTCTCCTTAGGTCAAAATTTAATATACCTCCTCATTATTACTTCCGGCATCTGCAGCTTGCTCACGCCTTTGGCAGCCAATTTTGTAATAAGTCTATCCACTTGAAGTGCTCGTATCTGGAGCTTCTTCTTCGTTCAGATTCCCTAGATAACAAGTAATGTTCCCACATGGGACGAGACATTGCTTGAAGATCACATTGTTTGGCATTTGACTTCGTATTATAATGTCTAAGGCCAACTGAAGACAAAACTCCAACTTTGTTTTATTTATTACTGCACAAACCACGTTGTCATTTACTATTCCTAAAATTATCTTTTGGGCATAAATTTCTGTGGCTGCCGAAAAGAAAATCATATTTCTTTTCCTTCCAACCACAGCAATAGTCTTCAGTTTACAGGTTTGCTGAGAGTGCTCAACCTCTGTTACTGCAATAAGCCCTCTGTTGGTCATCTATGTCTGCACAGATCCTGAGTTCAAATCACAGGCATCCCTGGCAATGTCCTTTAATATACTGCACTAGGAGTTACATATATATATATATAGTATATATATATATAGGTCTGTCAGGAATGCATTGTTTCTTGTTAGAGCAAAGGGACTTATTACTGACAAATTTAAAGTGGTGCATTCTCTGAATTGAGGTAAAAACCATCCCAGTACCTTTTTTATGCCCCTTTCCCCAAACACTTACCTGCGGTCCATTGTCAATCCTGATGGCTCCATGACAATCTGCACTGCTTCCCTGAGCTTCCCAGTGTAGAGAAGGGTACTGTCTCCTTAGCAGCCAGCGAGATAAGAAAAATACACACAAACAGGCAGGGGTGTCAGCAGCTTGGGGACTGGCCACAGGAGACAAAAAGAGGTTAAAGAAAAAAAAAAAAAAGAAACAACATATATTTGGTTTAGTATAAGTTTAAGACTCACTTCAACAGTTGGGCTTGAGTGGTTTATTGAGTTTGTTATAATCCTTGCACTCTTTATAGTTGATCAAAGGGGTATATTTAGAAAGCAGTGAATGTGCCATTTACCAAACATTCACTGCAGGTAAATCAATCACTATTGTGTGCACCAGAAAGATACACCTGCAGTGAATGTTTGGTGAAAATCATATTCCCTGTTTTATAAATCTACCCTAAAGTATTTTAAATGTGAACCTATTTTTCAGTGAAAGAAAAAGGATTTTTTAAAATTTGTTTTCATGAAGCTGCATGTAAAGCTTTTCACTGATATGAAAACCTGCATGATATTTATATTTTTATTTAATTGTTAAACAAAAATCAGGCAAGTGAATATCGTATATTTGGGTAAATAATGTTGTATGGAAAGTTTGATGGTGTTGTATAAAATAAATGTTTTATTTCCTGTTAAATCTTGCAGTGTTACTGATCTATATAAAGGTATTAGCGCTGTTTTTTTACTTTGTAATAATACTGCCATCATTTTCATTTCAAGAAACCCGATTTTTGTTAACTTTGTATATAAATCAGAAGTTTGCATGCCGCATACATAATAGATAGTGGGAGAGTTCACAGGAGCCAGGGAGCTATGCATAAAACTCGCCTCTTTTGGGAGCTCTAGATTCTTAGGACCCATTCAGACTATGGGGTTGATTTACTAAAACTGAGGAGTGAAAAATCTTCCAGGTTTTTTTTTTTTTTTTTTGTATGTCAAAGCTTAATTGAACAAGCTGAAGCTGATAAGCTGATTGGCTAATATGCACAGCTGCACCAGATTTTGCACTCTCCCGTTTTAGTAAATCAACCCCTATGTGTTGTGTTAAAGCAAGCAGCACACCTTAATGTCTTATAGACAGGGCCGTTTTTAAGGCAGGGCAAAAGGGGCAGCTGCCCTGGGCCCTGTCATTGTTGTGGGGCCCAAAGCAGCTGCCTCATACTTGCCAACTATCCTGGTTTAAATTCCCTTGAGGTTTTAGTCCTGTGCTGTATCCCAATATCTCAGTGTGAAGTGCTGCTACTAATGCTGCTCAGCTCTGCCCTATTTTTGTGTACAGATGACTCACCTGCAGACCCTGGGTTCATATGTAAATAGCGGAGGCGTTGATATGTATATCATGCCCCCCTGAGGTCATATCCGCACTAATCTCTAGCAACCAATCAATAAGCAGAAATCATGTGCTGTAACCTCTAGCAACTGATCAGTGAGCCGTAATGTGTGCTGTAACTTCTAGCAACCAGTCAGTGAGCCGTAATGATACACTGTAACCTCTGGCAACCAATCGCAATAGCTGCCTGATCTAATTCAGTAAACTGATTTTGAGTCTAGCTGCTATTTATTGTATGTCTCAGAGCAGGTGGAGAGCGAAATTGCATGGGGGGGGGGCCCAAGAAAAGTTTTTTGCCCAGGGTCCAATCAATATTAAAGACGGCCCTGCTTATAGAACAGATGTGACCCATTTTCTAATCTATCTGTAACGTATCTGCTTTGGGAAGCTATTCAGACTGAATGGTACTGCAGTGTACCACAAGGCACAGTAAACACTACTCTAGATCTTCAGCACATCCAAATTATGGTAAGAGGTAAATATTGTAAGTCTTCTTTAATAGGGACCATTATTTGGATTTTATTTATAGAAAATTGGTGTCCTTTTTATATATTTTTTTTTAATTTTATGATGCACCATCGTATTGAAAAGAAGAATCTGGTTGGTGTATGCATCCATCAGCTTAAAGCTGAACTCCAGTCAAACAGCTAAATACACAGGTAAAACATAGCTACCAGTAGCCCCAGTACTATCTTTTCTATGCTCTGTTGGCATCCCCAACGTGGGACCTCCTGATGGGGGGAACATTTAGCACATGCCAATTTTAGATGGATTCTGAACCTTCAAAATCTTTTCTGTACGGGACTCATTTTTGATCTGAATTGTGTCCAGGACTAGACCCAGGTACTGCAGAGTGTTCCTTCAACAGGAGAAACTTCAGACACTCCAGTCACAGACTGGAGCTCTTCACTTCAGGAGCTGTACGACTTTCAGCTTTTGCATCAGAGTCCTGGGTCTGATTGTAGCCTCTTTCAAGGCAATCCTATTTGTTTAGTTTTACTCCAGACCTCTACATACAACATGCTAACATTGAGGAACATACTGATTTGTCTATCACCGAGGACCAAATTGCCAGTTCAGGACTCTAGCTCTGGATTGTAAGTTCTTTCTTCCTCTTCCTTTTGGAGGATTTTCATGATGGACACCAGCCTTTTGGGCTGGAGAGGAGAACCTGGGTACCCTGATAGTGCAGGACTTGGTTGTTGGGGGAGTCTTGTTTCATGTGTGCGCAAGGCACAATACATGTCAGAATGTATTCCTGCTGGCTATGTTAATAAAGAAATATTTTTAATTTTGGTGTGCGCCAATCCTTTTGTTGATACAATGGATTGCTTCTGTGAAAGGGGAGCAGAGTCCGCATCTGAGGTTTGAGTGTGGAGTGTGGAGCCTGATCTCTCCTGGAGCATCATGTGAAATGTTTAACAAGTTGACAAGGTTTGTCTCCAGATACAGAAATCTTTTGATGTTAGCAGTGGATGCCTTGGTGGCCCCATGGGATAAACCATACCCTGTACCTTTCCTACCCTGAAACATCTTCATTGTGTGCTTCGCAGGATTGAGATGGATGGCATTCTGGTGATCTTTACAGCTCTGGACTGGTCCAAGCAAATGTGTAAAGCGGACCTAGTAAGTTTTCTGCCAGATGTTTTGTGTGTTTTGCAAGATTATCAGGATCTTCAGTCTCAGGGATCGATTTGTCAGCCTGCTTCATGGTAGTGAGCTTTTAACAGCAAGGCTATTAAAGCCCAGGTTCTAAGGGACAACTCTGAGTCTGTGAGTCCTATGATGCTGAAATCCAGGAAATCTGCTTTTTACAGGGTCTATCATTGGACATAGAAGGCATACTTCACTTAGTGTGAGTCTGGGGGCTTCAGCCCCAAGAGTTTCGTCTGAGGGCGCCCTCAGACGAAGTCCAGAAGTGATGAAACGCGCCAGAAACGTGATCTACCAGGAAGTGACGTGTGCGCTCCACAGACCAGGGAGGAGTCAGGAAGCATTGAGTTGTAGCTGTACATGGCGAACGCTCCTAACAGCTTTCCGGTCGGAAGACGCAACAGGCACAGTGCACTTTCTTATTTGCTCTTTTATCAATGTTCTTTGGTATGCTTATTACTTATGGGGGGATATTTGGATGTTTGAAATAAAGTGTTTTAGCAATATCATGCTACCCTGTTTCCCCGAAAATAAGACCTAGCGTGATTGTCAATG
Organism: Aquarana catesbeiana; assembly: GCF_042186555.1. Classification (NCBI taxonomy): domain Eukaryota; kingdom Metazoa; phylum Chordata; class Amphibia; order Anura; family Ranidae; genus Aquarana; species Aquarana catesbeiana. Next base: position 33,800,483 of record NC_133335.1, on the reverse strand, counting down.
ATGGCTGCAATATAAGCCCTACCCCCCAAATAAGCCCTACCCTCTTTCCCCAAATATAAGCCCTACCCTGAAAATAAGACCTACAAGGACTTTAACTAGGGCTTATTTGGGGGGTAGGGCTGATATTGCAGCCATCACCGACAATCACGCTAGGTCTTATTTTAGGGGAAACAGGGTATGTGGACATTCCATTTCTCCCACATATTCTATTGGAGCTACCAAGGGTAATACTGACATCTGGTGGTCATTTAGAAATTGGTGCAGACCTGCTATTTACAATCAAAGCTGATGTTTGCTGGATTTCTGGTGAGTGCAATTTCATAAGGGACTCTCCGCACGTGGTGTACACGCTTGGTGGAAGAAAAACCTCCTCTCACAAAATACAGCAGCAATCACTTTAGGATCTTCACCATAATATTCACTCATAGAACTGTATATGAAAGTGTGTCACAGTGATCTGGGCACGAAGCGCTGCTGCAATATTGAAAGACTTTATTTATTTAATACTTTTCTATTGCTTTTAATTACAATTTACTATTATTTAAGTAGCCGCTTTTCATTTATGCTTCTTATATACCGTGGGTGATGGAGTACTAGGCGCGGAGCGATGTTTGGATAAGGCGGGCATTTACAATATCTATAACATTCTTTTTTCTATATTTCTATATATATTTATGCATTTATCTATTGTGCAGTCTCTGATTTTAAGGTCTATCTACAAATGTTTATTTCACTTTTTATCTAGTGAGATGGTTTTGCTCTTGCTCAGTTAGTGCCATCTTAAAAGCATCATGGGCCCCTGGGCAAATGAATGCCCTGGGGCTCCTACAAGGAAGATGGCGACGTGCGGCATGCTAAGAATGCCACAGCAAACAGTGGATATGGCTAAATTATGCTGCATATTGGGTGTGGCTTTTTAGCCTAATTATAACTTTGATTTTTTAACTATTTTTTTACCTTTACATTTACTTTCATAACGCTGTTGGGGGGGTCTTTGGTGAGAAATTATTGGTCTAAACAGACCACTGAAGTCTCACTTTTGAAACAGAGAAAGGGACTGAGGAAACACATTCCCCATTTGGGAAAGGAACTAAAGGGATCTAGGGGGGGGGGGGGGGGTTGTTTCTGTGAAAGAAAGAGGGGCTGAGAGAGCGCTAAGGGCTTGTTCAGATGTGAAGCTGTCATTGCTGGTGTTTGGCAGGCAGTGAAGGAGTGATATGTTACGTCCTCACTGCATGTTTTCACCATGAAAATACTGACCTATTGCACCGCAACCATGTACATTGCACATGGCGGTTAAGGTACAGCCCCCTTCATGATGACATGCCATTTACTTTTTGGCACACATACGGCCCTGAGATGGGTGGTCTGGGTGGTAAAGCCATTGCTCATCTGCCTGCTTTTACTGGCCTCATTTAGACTTGTGGTAGTAAAAACAGGTGGTTGGGACATGATTTTAGCAACACCCCCGTCGCATTCAGTGGGCAGTACTGTTTATGACCCATTTAAATGGAGCTGATGGTCCGTGTATTCTGATAGCGCCAGAATACAATGTCTTGGTGGGGGACATTATGTGGATGGGCGAATCTTTTCTTCCTTCAGACCGCTGGCTGAAGGAGAAAAAAATACTCATCTATGGGCAGCCCAAAGAGCTGCAGTGAACATGATAGGGTTCAGGACAGTTGGAAGAGATAAAAAGTAAACTGGGATGGAAAGGGCGCATAACTCGTGGACGTGTGAAATGCCTAGAGCTGAGACTGAAGGCTGCAGCCATGTTTATAGTGCAGATTTATGGAGGGGAGAACAGATAGCAGAAGAAAAAACAGGAGAGGACAAACAGGGGACAGTGGAGAGGGGAGGAGGATCAAATCGGTGTAAGTGTCTGACTCGCTGCATATTGGAAGTGTAGACAGAGGGAGAAGGAATGAAGCAGGAGGTGAGCTGGCCTGGTGCAGCAGGAATAAGTGAACATAACTCATGCGGAAAGAAGGTGGAAGGAGTGTGACCCAGAAAGAAGAGCGAGCTGATAGAAGTGGAGAGGGAGGAGAGGGGTTGCAGCTGGAGGAGTTAGATAACCTTGTGCAATGGAAAAATGTATATTTGTGCCCCAGTGCCAACAGCATCCTTCTAAGTTGGAGCCGGCCCTGATGGGGCCCCATGAGCATCTGTGGGCACTGCCCAGGGGTGCCCGCTGGATAAGACGGCCCTGGTTTCAGCTCTATCTATCCCCACGCTAGTCCTGTGTTTCATGGGATTGATATGCAGCATTAGGAATAACCTTTCTGTTTTTACTTTTAGAAAATGATTGGGCAGTTGACGGATCAATTTAATTGAAAAGCCAACAGTCAGCTTGCGGAATGTACACAAATTCCCATTTGTGTTAAACCCCCGACTCGCTGTCACTGCCCTGAACCTTACGGCTGTGGTGGTAAAAGGGTTACAGTATATGTGAACCTTTACCTTATAAAATAATCCATTCAGTTTAAAAAAGAAATGCAAGGCAAAACCTGTGTGTGTGTGTGTGTGTGTGTGTACAACCCTGATTCCACAAAAATTGGGACGCTGTGTAAAATCTACATAAAAACAAAATTCAATAATTTTCAAATCTTATAAACCCATACTTTATTCACAATAGAAAATAGAAAACATGTCAAATGTTGGTAAACTGAGAAAATGTACCATTTTATGAAAATAAAAATAAAAAATAAGGTAATTTTGAAATTGATGGCAGCAACGTGTCTCCAAAAGTTGACAGGCCAACAAAAAGCTGGCAAAGTGGTAAGCTGGAAGATCATTTTGCAACTAATAAGGGTAATTGGCAACAGGTCAATAACATGACTGGGTATAAAAAGAGCACCTTAGAGAGTCTCAGAAGTAAAGATGGGCAGAGCTTCACCAATCAGCTGCGTCTAAAAATTTCAGAATAAAGTTCCTCAACGTTAAATTGCAAAGACTTTAAATAGATCATCATCTACTGCAAATAATATCAACCCCTCTGGGAGCCAACTCCAATTCTGGGAGGACAACTCCATTTGGGTGGTGAACCTGATCCGTGCAGCCCGATCATCGAAGCGGCCCCTTCTCTTGCTGTCTACAGATGCGGAGAAGGCCTTCGATTGCATTGACTAGACCTTCATACAGACCACTCTAGAGCACATTGGCCTCAGATCCTCCATGCTGAGTTGGATACTATCCCTCTATTCTCATCCCACTGCCACGGTCAAGGTCAATGAGATGAGATCTAACTTTTTCAACATCCATAATGGCATGTGGCAGGGCTGCTCCATGTCTCCTCTGATATTCATACTCTCTTTGCAGCCCTTTCTGTGCAAATTAAGGGCAGACTCAGGCATCACTGGCTATCAAAAAACTTTGGGGACCCATAAGGTGGCCGCATTTGCAGATGATTTAATCTTTTTCCTCACCTCTCTCCCGAAATTGCTCAAGACTCTGCAGGAGTATGGTGCTCTCAATTCCAAATTAACCTATCCATATCCTCCATCCTTAACATTACAGTGGGCAAGGACATTGTCAAGCGAGTAGACTCCATGTTCTGTGATTTCGCCTGGTCCCATCGCAAGCCACGCATTGGGCTTCAACTTCTCCATCTTGCGAAGCATAGGGGTGGGTCTCCCAGACATGAGAGCCTACTACAGAGAGGCTCATCTCACCAGGTAGGTTGAATAGCACTGCCATGCGGAGGCGAAACATTGGGTGGCCATGGAAATAGAAGACTCTAATGACATGGCCAAGAGCTGGCCCTGGATCACCTCACCTCTGCTAAAAAACCTCATTGATCACCCTACACTGGGCAGCACACTATTGGCAGCCAGAGACACTTTTTGACATTCCTCAGTGTCACCAAAACCCTATGGTGCCGGTTTTGGGTAATCCAGAATTCGCACCTGGCCTTCAGAACCCTCATTTCAAGCGACTGGCTGTGGGCGGCCTGGCATCATTTATGTGACTTTGTGGGACCGGCAGAAGGGTTTGTTTGCTCCTCTCTAAGTGGGAATCGGATCTTGGCACCTAATTCACTGACTCTCAGAAGGAGAAGATCCTCCATTTTGCTCCAAGTCCTCCATAGCTACCAGAGTTCAAGAGACTTGCTACAAGATGTTGACCTAATGGTACAGGGTACCCACTACTCTGCATCATTTCTTTCCGCAAGTCCCTGGTCTATGTTGGCGGTGTGTCAGTGCAGAGGGAACAATGCTACACATCTTTTGGGACTGTCTCAAACTTGGGCCTTTTTGGTGCGAGGTGACCTGCACACTCAAACACCTGACCAATGTTACTCTGGAGGGGAACCCTGCGGCTTGCTTGCTTCATCTTACAGAGTATCCACTCAAGAAATACAAAGCCTCCCTCACCATCCAGTTATTGAACACGGCCAAGGCCCTGCGGCTTGCTTGCTTCATCTTACAGAGTATCCGCTCAAGAAATACAAAGCCTCCCTCACCATCCAGTTATTGAACACGGCCAAGGCATGCATCCCCCTCTGTTGGAGATCGGAGAACCCGCCGTCAAAATCTCTGTGGTTTTCTAAAGTTAATGAACTGAGAGATATGGAGGATCTCACCGCCACCCTGCACAATCGGGAGGAGACCTTTCGTGAGACCTGGAGACCATGGCACCATTTTGTATATGCCGATACCTACCTTCGAGAGGTTTCACAGCCTGGCTGACCTCTTGGATTAGCTTTTCTGCCTTGGCGGGAGGAACTACCTGTCTTCTCCCTTTCTCTCTGCTCTTGATTTCGTTCTTATCTCGCACTAGACATATACCTGACCCCCTACCCTCTTCCCTTCTGACTGCCCCCCTTCTCCGTATACTTGGCTCAGTTATGGACTGTATTATTCAGATACTGTGAATATCCTCACTTGCATTATTCTCACCTCAGTGTCCCATCTCTGGGCCCAGCTGGCCATTGGGATACCCTGCCTCCCGATATACTGTAAGAGTTTTATTTAGTTGCATAGTTTTGCTTCTATGAATATATGTTTTCGGTCTCTCATGTAGTTGGTTGGATGCCTTCCTGGCCCTATGCACCGAAAACATTTTCTACACCGTGCTATTCCTTCATGCCGCCCATACTGTGTATTGCCGGGGCAGTTGATATGTTGATTACATTGTGTGACCCTTTCTGCAATCTGATTTTATTATATATCTCTGTTATTGTCTTTGGCTGTAAAATGCAGAAAATGAGAATGTGTAAAAATCTTTGTGCGCAAGTGAGAAGGCCGAAATGTAATATTGGATGCCCATGACCTTCTGGGCTTCAGGTGGCACTCTTTGTGTGTAGGTTAAGGGAAGTACTGACAATTCAATTGATTAAGTCTGCTGCACCTGAAAAAACCTGAATAGTGATTGATAGTGTATGTGGGTTGGGTACGCAGCCAATTTTATTACTTTTGAGCAGAGTGGTGTCTTCTAAAGAGTCCACACACCTTGGGATTGGCATCTGTTCGATTTTGGACTCACAAGATAATTGGATGTGTTTTTAATTCAGCCCATTCACCCTGCTGAATTTTATTTGCTTTCACATACACTATTTGGAATCTGAGAGAGACTGCTGATATATATTTACTCTCTAGTCAGTTTTTTTTTCTGTTAGATTATATACATGTTATGTTTCAATAGCATTGTTTAAGCACATACCGTTTTAACAAATTTGCTTATCCACATGTGTTACAGGTCAATCTAGACCATAAACTTGTTTCCAATTTACCTATTGTGTTCACATTGGGCAACATTATTGTGCATTATATTTTATATCACTGTGGGTTTTCCCACCCTTTACATTGAATAAGCGCACCTTTACACTATCATTCAGATGGAACTGCATTAAAACAGGCATAATTCTGTGATGAACATCCCTGCATGGACTTAGGATTACTTGCAAAGAAGTGCGGTCTGTTCACTGCGCCATCCAAAAATGCAAGGTAAAGCTCATTCAAAGAAGAAGCTATATTTGAACATGGTCCAGAAATGCCACGTCTTCTCTGGGCCAAAGCTCATTTAAAATGGTTTGTTGCAAAGTGGAAAACTGTTCTTTGGTCAGGCGAAACTAAATTTGACATTCTTTTTTGGCAACCATGGGCACCGCGTCCTCGGCGTTCAGTTCAAAAGCCTGCATCTCTGATGGTATGGGGGTGCATTAGTGCACATCTGGAAAGGCACCATCAATGCTAAAAGATATCTCCAGGTTTTAGAGCCAATTAGAGTGAGTCAATGAGACTCGGCTGACCACAGATCGGCATAAGAGGCGATCCTGATTGCCTCTTGACAGCTGATCACGTGATGAAAAAAGAAGATTGTAAGCTGACAGCGCAAGGAGGAAAAAAAGCAGATTACCGGCTTCTGTCAAAGGCACATTGGTCCCACACACGGACACCCACTGCTGCTAAGCAGTGCCCACCAGTGCCACCTACCAGTGCATATCAGTGATGCCTTACAGTGCCCATCAGTGCTGCCAATCAGTGCCTCATCATCAGTGCTGCCTCAGTGTCACCTACCAGTGCCCATCAGTGCCACCTCATCAGTTGCCACCAGTGCCACCTATCAGTGCAGCCTCACCAGTGCACATCAATGAAGGAGAAAAATTACCTGTTCGCAAAATTTTATAACAAACTGAGAAACTTTTTTTTTTCTTGACATTTTCGGTCTTTTTTAATTTTTTTAGCAAAAAGTACAAAACCCAGCAGTGATTAAATACCACCAAAAGAAAGCTCTATTTGTGTGAAAAAAATGATAAAAAATGTCATTTGGGTACAGTGTTTCATGACCACCCAATTGTCATTCAAAGAGTGACAGCGCTGAAAGCTGAAAATTGGCCTGGGCAGGAAGGGGGTTTAAGTGCCTAGTAAGCAAGTGGTTAAAAAAAACATTCTAAATCCATTTTTTTTAATAAGTGATCACACGGCCTTTGTTCTCATAAGGGGCTTAAAAGAGGTAGGGGTGGAGACTCCTTGTGATAATGGGGAGCATGGCAGAAGCAGCTTTAACGGAGCACAGGCACAGTCCTGTGCAAAACGTATAGATTGAAAAAACACTCTGATAAGCTGGGCATAGGGGGCGTGTTAGCAGAAGTCTGACCACTGGAGTACAGGCAGGCTATGCTCCCAAGTAGAATTCAGAGAAGCAAACTGACCATGCTGTGATGAATGTGCTTTCATGCCTTGGCATAATCCGCTTAAAATAGAAAAAGAGGTAGTCTGGCAGGATTACCAGGTATTTGTCACACAGGAAGAAGTGCAAAGAGAACGGGATACTATTTCCACACATATCAGAAAAGTGAAATGTTGGGGTAACATACACTTTAAGGGTACACTGGCTTCACCTCAAACCATCTCTAGATGACCCAGGAAGGCCATCATGTAAGCTTATGATCTCAAGGACCGGTTGACACCCTTTCCTTTGAAGGTACATTATACTAGACCTGTGAGTGGTTCTTGGGCTTTTTGGCATTAAAATATAACTGAAGGCAAAACCTTTTGTTTAGTTGTTGAGAGGGATTAGAACACCTGTAAGATTTGTATTGCCGTCGGTGTCCCCATTAGAAAGATTTACACTCAATGTTTACCATTATCACCAAAAGTGGAAGCGATAGAAAATCCCAAATTTTGGATTGTCTCAGAACAGTAGGGTTAATCTTCCAATGGCAACACTAGATCTTGAGACCCTGGGGACAGCCAAGGATTCCCTCACATTAGAGGGATTTCCTCTTCCTGTTGTGGTTATGGAACAGGAAGTGAAAGGGTTATAACCCTTCCTTAAGTAATCTAAAAAAAAAAAAAAGTTTTGTCTTTAGTTCTACTTTAACCACTTGCCCACTGGACACTTAAACCCCCTTCCTAACCAGGCCAATTTTCAGCTTTCGGTGCTCTCACATTTTGAATGACAATTACTCAGTCATACAACACTGTACCCATATGACATTTTTGTATTTTTTTTCCACACAAATAGAGCTTTCTTTTGGTGGTATTTAATCCTCGCTGGGTTTTTTATTTTTTGCGCTATAAATGAAAAAAGACTGAAAATTTTGTAAAAAAAAATAATGCATTTTTCTTCGTAAATTTTGGCCAAAAGTTATACTGCTATATATCTTTGGTAAAAAGAACCCAAAATAACTGTATGTTATTTGATCTTTGTGAAGGTTATAGAGTCTAGAAGCTATGGTGGCAATCTCTGAAAATGTATTACTTGATGTACTGACAGCATCTCATTTCTTGAGACCCTAATAAGCCAGAAAAGTACAAATACCCCCCAAATGACCCCTTTTTGGAAAGTAGACATTCCAAGGTATTTAGTAAGAGGCATTGTGAGTTTTTTGAAGTTGTCATTTTGTCCCACAATTCTTTGCAAAATAAAGATTTTTTTTTCCACACAATTGCCATATTAACAGGTTATATCTCTCACATGGCATATGCACGCCACAAATTACACCCCGAAATATATTCTGCTACTCCTCCTGAATATGGCGATACAACATGTGTGAGACTTTTACACAGCCTGGCCACATACAGAGTTCCAACATGCAAGTAGCACCTCCAGGCGTTCTAGAAGCATAAATTACACATATAATTTCCTGACAACCTATCATATTTTTGAAGGCCCTGAAGCACCAGGATAATGGAAACGCCCACAAAATGACCCCATTTTGGAAAGCAAACACCCCAATGTATATTCTATAAGGCATAATGAGTCTTTTGAATATGTCATTTTTTTTCCACAGGTTTTTGGAAAATGTGGAAAAAAAATGAAAATGCTTTTTTTTTACACAAAGTTGTCCATTTATAAGATATTTCTAACACATAGCATGTGCATACCACAAATTACACCCCAAAATATATTCTGCTACTCCTCCTGAGTATGGCGATACCACATGTATGAGACTTTTAAACAGCCTGGCCACATACAGAGGCCCCACATTCAAGTAGCACCTCCAGGATCCACTGATAGGGTGACACTGATGAGCACTCACTTCTGGGCACTGATGGGCACTTTAGAGGCGCAGATGAGCACTGAAGTGGCGCAGATGAGCACTGTAGGGCACTGATGGCACAGATGAGCACTTTAGTGGCCTTGGTGGCACTGCAGAGGCACTGTAGGGCACTGATGTGTCAAAGATGGGCACTGTAGTGGCAAAGGGGGCACTGTAGTGGCACTGGGGGTACTGATGGGCACTGTGGTGGCACGGGGCACTGATGTGGTACTGTAGTACCACTGGTGTACTGTAGTACACTGGTGTAGTAGGCACTGTAAAGCACAGTAAAAATCAATTAGACTTACTGTGCTTCACTCGATCTCTCTCCTCTCCTCTCACGCTGGAGAGGGGAGAGCTGAACCCCTGCATGACCCGGATTGTTTACATTGTGATCGCTCCATCATTGGATGGAGCGATCACATGGTAAAGGGCCACTGTCATTGGCCCTTTACCGCGATCCTTGATGCGCCGGGTCCAGTGAACCTGGCAAGCAAGAACACTTCCATGTGCGCGCCCCAAGGGGCGTGTGGGAAGTGCGACTTCAGGAGAATATCCCTGGACGCCCTCCCAGAACTAGCCGACTGCTTTGTAGCTGTCATTCGGCTATGGCCCGGTTGGCAAGTGGTTAAAGTGTTCCTAAACCCAGGACTTTGCATTCTTTATATCTGGTCTCCCACAGTACACAGAACATGGAAATGCAATTATATTAGTAAATATAAATGGCTAAATACCATTGTGACTTCTATAAGTGCCTGCTTAAAGTTTGTAGGAGGAGGTTTCATACTGCACTGGCTGTCCTATCAGGATGCAGGACCCCTGACCCTCTGTCTGGACAGTGCTGATTGGCCCTGTGCAGATGACATGCACTCTCCCAAGAAAAAAAAAAACTCTCTAGCAATACACACCAAGCTGAGCATGTGCAGCCTGACTCCAGTAACTGTCTTATCCAGACATACCATGGGGAAAATGGGAGAAGAGGAGGATCTGTGCATGCAGGATCAAAAAGCAACAATGCAGAGGATTGACCCCTTAGGTTCCACAGTGAGTATAATAAGCATGCTTTAGTGCATATGCAGACTAGGGATGAGCCCGATGTTCGTTCGCCTCGAACATTGGGTGTTCGCCGAATAGTGAACAATTTGGGGTGTTCGCAGCAAATTCGAAAACCGCGGAACACCCTTTAAAAGTCTATGGGAGAAATCAAAAGTGCTAATATTAAAGGCTTGTATGCATGGTATTATCATAAAAAGTGTTTGGGAACCCAGGTTCTGCCCCAGGGGACATGGATCAATGCAAAGAAAAGTTTTAAAAACAGACGTTTTTTCAGGAGCAGTGATTTTAATAATTTTTAAAGTGAAACAATAAAAGTGAAATTTCGTATCTGGGGGGGTTGTCTATAGTATGCCTGTAAAGTGGCGCATGTTTCCCATGTTTAGAACAGTCCAAGAGCAAAATTACATTTCTAAAGGAAAAAAAACTACTCGCGGCTATAATGAATTGTTGGTCCCGGCAATACAGATAAAAGAAGTCATTGAAAAAAAACGGCATGGGATCCCCCAGTCCATTACCAGTCCCTTTAGGACTGGTATGAATATTAAGGGGTACCCCGAACGAAAATTTAAAAAAAAATGCGTGGGGGTCCCCCCAAATTCCATAGCAGGCCCTTCAGGTCTGGTATGGACATTAAGGGGAACCCCGGGCCTCATCCCCACAACCCTTGCCCGGTGGTTGAGGGGGGCTTATCAGAATCTGGAAGCCCCCTTTAACAAGGGGACCCCCAGATTCCATCCTCCTCCCTGTGTGAAATGGTAACAGGGTACAAATGTACCCCTATAATTTCACAAAAAAAGTATCAAAATGGTAAAAATGAAAAGACACGGCTTGGGACAAGTCCTTTATTAAAAAATAAAAATGTCCCACAAAGTCTTCTTCTTCTTCTCTTGCTCCGCAGATGGACTGAAAAAGAAGAAAAAAAAAAACGCGACCGACCCGCCTCCATGGGAGGCTCCCGCCATATGACGCGTCTTTGCTTTGACAGTTCTTTTATAACTGAGGGCGGGGCCACACCGTGATGTTCCCGGGTGACCCCGCCCCCCTCTGATGCACGAGGGACATCCCTATGGCTTTCCCGGGGCATCAGAAGTTGCGTGCTCAGATAAGGGTCTGGTATGAATTTTGGGAGGGTTCCCCACACCTATTTTTTTTACATTTTTGCGCGGTGTTCCCCTTAATATCCATACCAGACCTGAAGGGCCTGGTATGGAATTTGGGGGGACCCCCATGCATTTTTTTTTTCATTTTGGTTCGGGGTTCCCCTTAATATTCATACCAGACCCAAAGGGACTGGTAATGGACTGGAGGGATCCCATGCTGTTTTTTTCAATGACTTCTTTTATCTGTATTGCCAGGACCGACAATTCATTATAGCGGCGAGTAGTTTTAAATGACTTTTTTCCTTTAGAAATGTCATTTTGCTCTCGGACTGTTCTAAACACAGGAAACATGCACCACTTTACAGGCATACTATAGACACCCCACAGGTACGAAATTTAAAGGAATATTTCACTTTTATTGTTTGACTTTAAGCATTATTAAAATCACTGCTCCCGAAAAAACGTCCGTTTTTAAAACTTTTTTTTGCATTGATACATGTCCCCTGGGGCAGGACCCAGGTCCCCAAACACTTTTTATGACAATACCATGCATATAAGCCTTTAAAATGAGCACTTTTGATTATTCATGTTTGTGTCCCATAGACTTTAACGGTGTTCGCATGTTCAAACTAATTTTTTGGCTGTTCGCATGTTCTGCTTCAAACCGAACTGGGGGGGGGGGGGGGGGTTCAGTTCATCCCTAATGCAGACTGATTTTACTGTTGTGGCTTTAGTAACACTTTAAGCATCTGTTTCCCAGATTTGCAAGGCTGTCACCTTCTGTTCATATGTTCTACCAGGTGGTCATTACAGCGTCATCTAATGCCAGTTTTGTGCATAAGGTTTTTCTGGCTGCTCTTTGAACTACAGAGGCTGTCCATGCCTTTAAGATGTTTTTCTTGACCATGTTGACATTTACTGTGTTGCCCACTTCTTAGCTGGACTGCTTTTTGAATGTCCTGAAGGTTGAAGACTTCTTGTGCTCCTCAATGGATGAAAAATAAACTTTTTTACTCACCCTAAAATCCTTTGGTTGGAATTGAGGGATAAAGGGCCCCACCCCCTCTGTGTTAATGATAATGCTATCACTACTACTTTGCTACAAAACTAAGGTATAATGGTATTGGGAGAAGTTATCCTGGATGGCCTATGTTTTTTTGTTTTGTTTTGCCATTGTCCAATCCTTCTGTAGGCAGTGGGACCTGTTTTAATTCAAAGTGGAGTTCCACCCAAAAATGGAACTTCCGCTTTAAGGGAAGGTGACCCCCTGACATGCCACATTTGGCATGTTATTTATTTTTTGGGGGGGGGGTGGATACCCTCTTTTTAGAGGGTCCCAGCTCCCACTTCCTCCTGGTGCACCGCGGCACCAGAAGGGAGATCACTTGTCCCCTCTGTCTCCCGGCAATCATCTGGGACACATCACAGGTCCCAGATGATTGCCCGGCCAGTGAAGGCGCGCCGCGTGGCTCACGCGTGCGCAGTGTGAAGCCACACCCGGGCGCCCACAGTTACAATGCTGGCGCCGCAGAGAGAAGGGGGAGACGAGCGGGACTTCATTCCCCCGCATCACTGGACCCTGGGACAGGTAAGTGTCCGATTATTAAAAGTCAGCAGCTGCAGTATTTGTAGCTGCTGACTTTTAATTTTTTTTTAAAGCGGAACTCCGCTTTAACACCAAAGTTACATGTATTCTTTGTGTTGAAGCATGCTGTTGCTTTCACACCTATCTATAATGCATTTTGCACCCTGAGCTTAGCACCAGTTAAATATTGTTATATATAATACACGGTGTAGCTAAAGATACATTTTGTTGGCAAGCTAGTGAGATTGAAATTTGTGAATCAGATAAATTACCAACTGCAGCAATATTGCCAGAGATTTTATCAGATTGCAATCTTATCTGTGGCCACAAGGTGGCACAATAACACTGTCACAATAACAAACACTTTTGCTTAAAGGTGAAATAGTAGAGATACTGCAGGTGAAACTTCAGACAGCAGTTAGACTTATAGGCACAATGTGTGCACTCTCAGTCCAACTGATTCTCCGTGTGCTGCAGTTTCCCAGTGAACAGAAGAGCAGTGTGACATTTGCTTCTAGGAGGGGTTCTCAAAGGTGTTTCAGGTGTGGCCACTCTGGCCGGCCATTCTGCAAAATGGTGTCATGAGGATTCTGGGGGATGTGTGGCATTTCCCATACAGAAGTGAAGATGCAAAGGGAGTAGTTTCAGAACAAAACCAAGAGGACTCCGCGTAGGCTCTAAGTCTATAATTAAAGTTACTACCAAATGTCGGCAGGTATACAACCCCAGCTCTGTTTGATACAGGCTCCCAAGTTACCCTTATTTACCATTCATTCTATCAGATGTACGTTAGCAGAATTCCTTTTAAATCTACTGAGAGAATGGAAGTGTGGGGCCTCAACACTGATTCATACCCTGTTAATGGGAAGCTTGCAAGTAAGTGTGACTCTTACAGGTTTAGAAACAAGGGTATTCCTCTTGTAGACATCATGACTCTTGTCTGTCCTGACACAGATAATTCCCTTACAGCTCCAGTGATACTGATACTAATTGTAAACCAAATGTTTCTTGAAGGCGATCAGACTGTTTCTGCTGATAACATCTGAACTTCAATGGCTCAGTGATGTGCTCTCTGTTAGCTATTGGTGTATCGCATCGCATCGGTGAGCGCCCAGTGGAAATTCCACCAGGGGGAGAGAGAATGCTGAGAGTAGCCTCCAGTATTGCCCCCAAGCTGCTCAGGGATGGGAGTTAAACCAGCCATACATGATTAATTTTTTTTCCTTCAACCAGCAGGTTGAAAAAAAAAAAAAAAAAAAAAAAAAAGCAGATTCCCATATCCACACATTCAGTGTAGATGGAGGATGGATTGTACTCTCACAATAGGAGGGAAACTGCTAGCCGGCAGCACTGACCGTTCAGCAAAAACCCAACAGGCTGGTTGTACACAAGCCGATTAATAGACCAACTTATGTACAACCAGTCTGCCCTTACATGGATCAAAATTTGTCTGGCCCCTGCTGGACTGGCTGAATTTCGATCCATGTATGATCGGCTATACTGTATGTCCTCATTGAAGCTCCTGAAGTGATGATGAACAAGCAAGGTAGATTGTGTTTTCTGTGAGAAACTACTGGAGAGCCAGAGTGGAATTATCTAAAGTTGTGACTGTAAAAAATAGTTCTTCCTGTAATAATTGTTTTTTACAAAGTTGTAGTTAAAGTGGTTGTTAACCCACTTCTATGAAATGATCTTATCTCCTCTGTACCTTAATAAGATGTGTCCCTGTGCCTGTGTTCTGTAAAAAATCTACCGATCTGTACTGATATAAGCTGCGCTCTGGGCAGATTTTTTACATCACGGCAATATACTTGATGGACATAATGGATCCTGGCTAGAAACCAGCACTCAAACCCTTCTAACTTTGTGACTACTCCGAGGTGAGAATTATCCCACAACCGGGTATAAGCAAAACAGCCATAATACTGCATAACATGTTATAACATAACACGTTTCATCTCAAGCCAGACTTTGTGTAATAATGTGAGAGTGGGACACTGTATAGAGACTTGTACTATTTCTGCCTTAAATTGTGCTATTAAGTGATATTTACTGGATTGTGTTAAAAGAACACCTTTATTGGGATCTGCAAGGTCAATGCTACTCCGTCCTGGGAGGGGCTGGTGCTGTGATGTGAAAAATTAAAGTTTGGTGCTTGGAACAGCTAGGTCCTCTCTATGCTTCGGTATTAGTAAAGTAGGTAGGGATGTGAGGGATTTTCCCCTTCCAAATCAGGTCCCTGTACAAAGCATCTATTCTCCTAAACCAGGGGGCATGGGCTTCTCTCCGCTTTAGATTCTCCTAAACCATGATTGTTGAATCCACACAGGAAGAGTTGTGCGTCACATAAAGAAGTTGTGGTGTCTAAATCAACTTCAGGAGATTGGCTCTACCCGCAACAGTCAAAGGAAGCTTACCCCAGGATTTACTCTAAAGTTTAAATCTACTCAGCAGTAGACTTAAGTGGTAGGTAGTCATCCAAATTTGTGCTGACCTTAGACCTTAAAGAGGAGTTCCACCCGAGGTCCAGTCAAAAAAAAAAAAAAAAAATTAAAAGTCAGCAGCTACAAATACTGCAGCTGCTGACTTTTAATTGGACACTTACCTGTCCCAGGGTCCAGCGATGCAGGGGATCGAAGCCCCGCTTGTCTCCCCCTCCGTTCAACGGCGCCGGCATTGCAACTGTGGGCGCCGGGCTGTGGCTTCACAGCCTGGCACCCACTGCGCATGCGTGAGCGGCGCCGCGCGCCGTGATTGGCCGCT
This sequence comes from Aquarana catesbeiana, assembly GCF_042186555.1. Taxonomy (NCBI): domain Eukaryota; kingdom Metazoa; phylum Chordata; class Amphibia; order Anura; family Ranidae; genus Aquarana; species Aquarana catesbeiana. The sequence goes on along the minus strand of NC_133335.1, from coordinate 33,784,993 downwards.
CAGTCACCTGGGACCTGTAATGGGTCCCAGATGATTGACAGGAGGGAGGGAGCAGAGCTGAGCCCTTCCTGTGCCGAGGGGGAAGTGATGTCACCAGCCCAGGCACTGGAAGAGGCAGACTACGAGGGACCCCCTAGCAACAGGCATTTAGAGGTAAATAAAAAAAAAAAATATCCAAATTTTTTTGTTTTGTTTTTTAGGATTTTTCATGTACTTTTTTTTTTTGGGTGGAACCCCACTTTAATACCTGGATATTTCAATGAATCCACAATTTTTATTTGTGCTGCACCAGGGTGGGAGCAAGATTGTTTGTGTGTGTGTGTGTCCAGGGGAACATTTCCGACTTTCTCAGTTTAAAGTAAAATCAGAGAAGGAGCCAAAACGAGTAATAAGTGAAGACCATGAGCGATCTGTATCTCCCAGAAATAACAACATGTCGTCCGTGTATGAGGCCACCTGATCTCGCCTATACCCTCTTCTAAATCCCACTTTGGTAATAAATGGAGACTTTAGTTCCACTTTAACAACTTTACCAATTTTGTGATCCTCTAGCTTTTCATAGCAAAACTCCAACTATTTTTTGTTCCATCTTGTTCTGCTTGTCACTTGAGGTTCCTGCAGCAAAGCTCAGGCCTTGAATCTTCTATGTTTTGTCCTACAGTATATGTACTGATTGGATTGCTGAAGCTGGAAGAGCAAAGATCACATACTAGAAATGAGTACCTATCCTGGACAATAAACTCTCTTATCTCCAACCAGTAAAATAGATAACTTGGCCATCTTTAGTTTATCTTGAACGAGATAAGAGGGGGAAAAAAAAAAAAAATTCTCCTTGAGACACATTTCAATAAACTAAATTCTCACTTCTGTGAAAACTTTACTTTGACAAGTGTGATTTATTATCAGCAACTTTCTCACAAACATTTTTTTCACTACATGAATAATGTATGCTTTTATTATGGAGACTCAATCCACTGGAGTTAGGTGATGTTTTTATAGTTTGCCTTGCAGCAACCTAAGTGAAGTCATTAACAAGCTTATGGAATAAGCCCCTAGACTTGACAAGATTGTTACACCCACGGTGGGAATTAAGCTTGGGCTACGTCATGTGGGTTACACCCATAAACATTTTTTAGCGCTGTTAAAATTCAGTGTCTCTTATCAGCTTTATTATTATGCTTTTAGCTGGTTGTGGCTTTATTAATAAATAAAAAAACATTTTCTGTATGTCTCTTGGTTTGTTTTTGTTTTGTTTTTGTTTTTTGTTATTACCGCTAAGCATCAACTGACAGCAGGTTATCTGTCTTCAATGGTATGGGCTTCAGACAAAGGAAACTAATTGACCATTGCCTGAGGATAACTATTCATGGAATCCCAGAGGGGTAGGATTGGGACCTGGGCTCTAACATCGCTATTCTGTTTAAAGTCTATCTGGATCCAAAACTTATGGGGAAACTAGTACTCCTGTTAAAAATTTCTGAGCCTGTATTGGAGAGATTCCTTCACCTTTGTGTCTGGTAAAAGCTTTTGTCTCGAAGCTTGGAAGTGAATGGATATCTCTGCAACAGCAACACAAACAGAAGTCTTTGTTTAGTAGGGGAACCTCGGTCACTTTTTTCTTTTTTTTTAAATGGTCATTTTTATTTTTGGACACATTTCAAACTTGTACATACATCTCCAATTCAAGGCTGAGTAAGCCAATATACATTGTGCAGAGAATATCAGCAAAATATTCACATTTGCGAAGGTAAATATCACAAAGCGAAGGTCAAATCTCCAAATTTAACAAAAAGTGAGCTGCACTTGCGTTGGTTCAATGTTATTAAGAGCCCTTGCACACTAAAATCGCGGGGGCGTCGGCGGGAAAGCGCCACTAGTTTTGGAGGCGCTTTACGGCCGTTAGCGGGGCGCTTTTAACCCCCGCTAGCAGCCGAATAAAGGGTTAAAAGGGCCGCTGCCAAGGCGCTTTGCAGGCGCTTCGCCGACACTGCCTATTGATTTCAATGGGCAGGGGTGCTTTAGGTGTATGCACCGCTCCTAAAGTGCCTCAAAGAAGCTGCTTGCAGGACTTTTTTTGACGTCCAGCCAGCGCAGCGCCCCAGTGTGAAAGCACTCGGGCTTTCTCAGTGGGATTGCAGATGAGGCATTTTTCAGGCGCTTTACAGGCGCTATTTTTAGTGCTAAAGCGCCTGAAAAATGCCTCCAGTGTGAAAGGGGTCTTATGCATGTGTTTTAGTATCTTTAGTTATAAATTATTATTACTTATATGGAGATTAGGCAACATTACATACATACATAAACAGATACGTTTTCTTGCAGTTGACCAGTATTTTTTAAAATAAGTAGCCATAGCAATACAATAAACAGAAATATAGGTGACTTTGAAACTATATTCTATCTCTGATTTCTTTATTGTCATCACTGTCTTTAAAGTGAAATAAGTCGAAACGTGCCTAATGTATTTATGGGTGTAACCACCAAAATTTTTTTTTTTACATGTTTGCCCATATATTCTCACACTACTCAAAAGTGAAAAACATTTCTATCGGCGCTAGATGACAGTCCCAACAGTCTTGTAACAATAGAGAACATCTATCAATGTGACATCTGTTACATCTCCAAAGCCTGAAAACTGCTGAACATGGTCGTTTATCTATAGTTTAAAATAAAAACTTTTTTTTCTAAATAATGTTTTATATATTGTTTATGGCAACCATCATTGTAGTGCTTTTACTGCACGATAGCTTAGGTCTAATGCCCCGTACACACGGTCGGACTTTGTTCGGACATTCCGACAACAAAATCCTAGGATTTTTTCCGACAGATGTTGGCTCAAACTTGTCTTGCATAAACACGGTCACACAAAGTTGACGGAAAATCCGATCGTTCTAAACGCGGTGACGTAAAACACGTACGTCGGGACTATAAACGGGGCAGTGGCCAATAGCTTTCATCTCTTTATTTATTCTGAGCATGCGTGGCACTTTGTCCGTCGGATTTGTGTACACACGATCGGAATTTCCGACAACGGATTTTGTTCTCGGAAAATTTTATAGCCTGCTCTCAAACTTTGTGTGTCGGAAAATCCGATGGAAAATTTCCGATAGAGCCTACACACGGTCGGAATTTCCGACAACACGCTCCGTTCGGACATTTTCCATCGGAAAATCCGACCGTGTGTACGGGGCATTACTCATGCTTACGTGTTTTGTACTTTGCCAAACATATAGATTTTTTTTCTATCATTTATAAGAAGCACAAAAAATGTCCATAATTTCAAATATTTTGCTAACATTATGTCCATAAATGCTCATCTTTAACCACTTGACCACTGGGCACTTAAACCATAACAGACCAATTTTCAGCTTACGGTGCTCTCACATTTTGAATGACAATTACTCAGTCATGCAACACTGTACCTATATGAAATTTTTGTCCTTTTTTTCACACGAATAGAGCTTTCTTTTGGTGGTATTTATTTCTTTATTTTTTGCGCTATAAAAGAAAAAAGACAGAAAATTCTGTAAAAAAATGCATTTTTCTTCGTTTCTGTTATAAAATTTTGCAAATTAGTAATTTTTCTTCATATATTTTGGCCAAAATTTATACCACTACATATCTTTGGTAAAAATAACCCAAATCGGTGGATATTATTTGGTCTTTGTGAAAGTTATAGAGTCCAAAAGCTATGATGCCAATATCTGAAAATTGATCACACCTGAAGTACTGACGGCCTATCTAATTTTGAGACCCTAACATGCCAGAAAAGTACAAATACCCCCCAAATGACCCCTTTTTGGAAAGAAGACATTCCAAGGTATTTAGAAAGATGCATGATGAGTTTTTTGTCATTTTTTCCCACAATTCTTTCCAAAATCAAGATTTTTTTTTTCTTTTTTTTTTTTTCACAAAATTGTCATATTAGCAGTTTATTTCTCACACACAGCATATGCATACCACAAATTACACCCCAAAACACATTCTCCTATTACTTTCGAGTACGGCGATACCACATGTGTGAGACTTTTACACAGCGTGGCCACATACAGAGGCCCAACATGCAGGGAGCACCTTCAGGCGTTCTGGAGTGCCCAGGCCAATTCTGCCATTTCTCTCCTACATGTAAAAATCATCATTTATTTGCTAGAAAATTACATAGAACCCCAAAACATTATATATGTTTTTTTTTTTAGCAAAGACCCTAGAGAATACAATGGTGGTCGTTGAAACTTTTTATCTCGCACGGTGTTTGCACAGCAATTTTTCGAACGCTTTTTTTTGGAAAAAAAACAGTTTTGTGCTTTAAAAAAAAAACAAAACAGTAAAGTTAGCCCACTGTTTTTGCATAATGTGAAAGATGAAGTTATGCCGAGTAAATAGATACCTAACATGTCACCCTTCAAAATTGCACACGCTCGTGGAATGGCGCAAAACTTCGCTTCTTAAAAATCCCCATAGGCGACGCTTTAAAATTTTTTACTGGTTACATGTTTTGAGTTACAGAGGAGGTCTAGGGCTAGAATTATTGCTCTCGCTCTACCGATCGCAGCGATACCTCACATGTGTGGTTTGAACACCATTTTCATATGTGGGCGGGACTTACGTATGCGTTCGCTTCTGCATGCGAGCACACGGGGACACGGGGGGGGGGGGGGGGGGGATTTTATATTGTTCATTTTACTTTATATTAGTTTGATGCTTTTGTCCAAAAAATTAATTTTTTGATCACTTTATGTAAACATCCTTGTAATAGGAATGTGGCATGACAGGTCCTCTTTACAGTGAGATATGGGGTCAATAAGACCCCACATCTCACCTCTAGGCTGGGAAGCCTGAAATAATAAAAAAAAAAACGATCCTGGCTTCGATCGTATCGGTGAGTCGGTAGAAGCACCGGAGGGCGGCGGGCAGGCATCATTCAGATATCCCCGCACAAAGTCAAGGACGTTGTATGACGGCCGGCGGGCAGAAAGTGGTTAAAACGCATTTTTTTTTTTAACACAAAGTTGTCCATTTATACAATATTTCTAACACATAGCGTGTACATACCAAAAATGACACCCCAAAATAGATTCTCCTACTCCTCCTGAGTACGGCGATACCACATGTGTGAGACTTCCACAGCCTGGCCACATACAGTGGCCGAGTACAGCCGAGTATGGCTGAGCATGGCCAAGTATGGCTGAGCATGGCCGAGTATGGCTGAGTATGGCTGGGTATAGCTGGGTATGGCAAAGTATGGCTGGGTATCACCGAGTATGGCTGGGTATGGCAGAGTATGGCTGGGTATGGCAGAGTATGGCTGGGTATGGCAGATTATTGCAGGGTATTGCGGGGTATTGCAGAGTATTGCAGGGTATTGCGGAGTATTGCAGGGTATTGCAGAGTATTGCGGGGTATTGCAGAGTATTGCAGAGTATTGCGGGGTATTGCAGAGTATTGCAGAGTATTGCAGGGTATTGCAGAGTATTGCAGAGTATTGCGGGGTATTGCAGAGTATTACAGAGTATTGCGGGGTATTGCAGAGTATTGCAGGGTATTGCAGAGTTTTGCGGGGTATTGCAGAGTATTGCAGAGTATTGCACAGGGAATTGCAGAGTAGTGCAGGGTAATGCTGAGCATGGAGGGATGGCTGAGCATGGATGGATGGATCCATGGCTGTGAATGCACATGTCACTGAGCAGCACTGTGGGCACTACACATCCAGCCCACAGCGCTGCTGCCATCCGATCCCTCCCCCTCTGTACCGATCGGTACAGAGAGGGGAGAGAGGAACCGGCATCATGACATGACGCCGGTTTGTTTACATGTGATCACTCCGTCATTTGACGGAGCGATCACATGGTAAACGGCCGCGATCAGCGGCCGTTTACCGTGATCCGTGATGCGCCAGGTCCTCTGGACACGGCGGTCACAGATGTTCCCGTGTGCGCGCCCCAGGAGGCGTGCGGGAGCCATTTTCTGGGATCACTTCATAGTACGTGATCCCAGAGTTATCCAACTGCCCTGCAGCCGTCATTTGGCTATGGGCCGGTTGGTAACTGGTTAAAGTGGTTGTAAACCCACTTTTTTTTTTAAAACTAATACCTGCAAGACAAAGGCATAATGAGCTAGTATGCATAGCATACTAGCTCATTATGTAATACTCACCTGAGATCGAAGCCCTCGCTGCGGTGCCCGTACAGCGGTCCGCCGGCCGAGATCACTCCCGGGGTTACTTCCGGGTATCGCGGCTCCGGCGCTGTGATTGGCCGGAGCCGCGATGATATCACTCCCGCACACAGCTCATTGAAGCAAGGGCATGTACGTGCCATTACTTCAGTTTGCTTCAGTGCGCATATGCCGATGATATCGGCACATGCAAATACAGGGGATATCTCCTATACCGTGCAGGTTTAGGAGATATCCTGGGTAGCTACAGGTAAGCCTAATTATAGGCTTACCTGTAGCAAAAAGTGGTCTGTAAGGGTTTACAAACACTTTAAAGCAGAGTTCCAACCCAAAAGTGGAACTTCTGCTGATCTGCTTCCTCCTCCCCCCCTCCCTCCGGTGCCATATTTGGCACCTTTCAGGGGGGTGGGGGGAACGGGTACCTGTTTTTGGCAGGTACCCTTCCCCACTTCCGGAGAAACTGCGCCGCTGTCCCTCAGAAGTTCGCCCCCCCCTTCTCCCGCCACCGGGCCACTTAGAAAGCGCAGCGTGCTTAGCGCATGCACAGTAGGGAACCAAAAGGCCTCATTGCCGGTTTCCCTTAGAACGAATGGCGATGAAAATCGTCTGGGGTGCTGACATCGCGGGCTCCCTGGACAGTATTTGTAGCTGCTGACTTTTCATTTGTTTTTCCCCGGCTGGAACACCTCTTTAATTGTAATGGATCTTATTTATGTAAACCCTACCATTTGCTACTTTTTAGACCGTTGAAGGCTAAGTTTACCTTTTGAAACATGTTATATGTCCCCCCACAGATTTAGAGTGAAACATGTGACATTTTCCAGCTCCTGCTGCCAGTTCCCCAATCCCCCTTGGTGTGACAGCGGGTGGGGGATCTTCTTTCCTCACCCGCTGTCACATTTTAAAAACAGTGCGGCCATGCAGGGCTCCACCGACACGGCCCTGTCAACTACAACTACCGCCAGCCACTGCAGTTGATGGCTTGTAGCTGTGAATGAACTGCGAGGGTGCTGATGAGCAGGGCTTGTCTACAAAAGCCTGGCATTGCACCACTGATCACAGGTACAATGCTTTCCAGGCTCCTGCATCAAAAAAAAATGAATGCAAATTTTCTTTTCCTGCAAGAATGTGTGCATTTATTATTTTTCCTGGAAAGGGGAATCCTTTAAAGCCTAACACTAGAATAAGCAAATATCATCTGAATACAAGAGGCATGTGTATTCGTACTTGAATCTTGGTGTGTTTTGTGTATTTCCTCCAGATGTGTGCAGTATACCAGCATGATGTTTGTCTATGAGGGAGCTTTCTGTAATAAAGGCCGATCACTGCTGCTCTTTTGCAGGGTGACTGGACTTGTCAAATTTATATCCATTGTGGCTACTGGGGAAAATACTTAAAGGAACATTCTGCTTGGAGTGCTTTAACCACTTGCTTATTGGGCACTTCTGCCCAGACCAATTTTCAGCTTTCAGCGCTGACGCATTTTGAATGACAATTGCGCGGTCATACAACACTGTACCCATATGAAATTTTTACCATTTTTATTCACACAAATATAGATTTTTTTTGGTGGTATTTAATCACAGCTGGGGTTTTTATTTTTTGCTAAACAAACAAAACAAGACGGAAAATTTTGAAGAAAAATTAAATCATGTTTCACGGTTTGTTATAAAATTTTGCAAACAGGTAATTTTTCTCCTTCATTGATATGCGCCGATGAGGCGGCACTGGTGACACTGATAGGCACAGATAAGGCAGCACTGATACGCACAGATAAGGCGGCACTGATGGGCACAGATAAGACGGCACTGATAAGATGGAACTGATGGGCCCTGATGGGTGGCACTGATAGGCGGCACTGATAGCCACTGATGGGCACTGGTAGGTGACACTGATGGGCACTGGTAGGTGACAGTGATGGGCAGCACTGTTGATGGGGCACTGATTGGTGACACTGATAGGTGGCACTGTGGGCACTGATGGGTGGCAATGTGGGCACTGGTAGGTGGCGCTGGTGGGCACTGGTAGGCGGCACTGTTGTGCACTGGTAGGTGGCACAGGTGGGCACAGATGAGCTGGCGGCAGCTCTCCTTGATTGGGACCGATGTCCCTCTGAGAGCCGCCGGTGATTGGCTTTTTTTTTCTCCTCACACTATCAGCGCGAGGAGAAAAAATAGCCGATTACCGGCTCTGTTGACACCACATGATCAGCTGTCATTGGCTGACAGCTGATCACATGGTAAGGGGTCAGGATCGACCCCTTACTTTGATCTGTTACCCAGAGAGTCTCATGAACTCGCTGATCACAAAGCACGCGGTGCATGCCCTGCAGGGGGCGCGCAGGCCGCTTGGGCATGGGAGGATGTCTATTGACGTACTCCCGGTAAAGTAGGTCCGCGCTGTAGCCGACATTCGGCTATAGTACGGATATAAAGAAGTTAAATATACTAATTAAAGTGTGTTTGTTAATACGTACGTGCAAAAATATCTGCTCAGTGGCTGATAACATTCTGAGCTTTTTGCCTCTTCTGACTATTGGCCTAATGCAAACTGAGCTTAAAAAACAATGTTTTTACAGGTGTTTGGTATTTTTTTCTTAGCCTGTAAAAGCACCCCTATGTTAGTCCACACATAGGCATTTACAGACAATTTAGAAAAGAAAAGGAGCTGAAAAAAAAAAAAAACATCAACAGCACATTCAGAAGAGAGGCTTTCGAGCAGAAAAAATGCTAAACACGCCTGGACACTACGCATGTCTAGAGTTTGGACATTAATGCATTCCAATATCCAGAATAAATTATTATTCTAGCCAATAGAATCCATTAACGCTCAAATGTGTGATGATTTTATAAGCTGCTTTTTCCTGCCTGGAGTAAAAGGTGTTCAGATGAGAAAATCAAACACCCTGCCTGAATGTGGCCTTACAGCGGTAGTAAACTGCGGCATTAAAAAAAAAAAAATCCCCAGCAAGGCAATGACATTATGTGCTAGTGTGCATCACATACTAGCACATTATGAAAAAAGAATCTACCATTGGCGGCTGGTGCTCAAAATTTTTGGGGGGGTGCAAACAATCTGGAAAAATTCTGAAAAAAAACATCAATTGCAGCCTCATTGTGCCCATTAAATGCAGCCACTGTGCCCATCAAATGCAGCCAATGTGCCCATCAATTTCAGCCACTGTGCCCATCAAATGCAGCCAATGTGCCCATCAATTTCAGCCACTGTGCCCATCAAGCGCAGCCACTGTGCCCATCAAATGCAGCCACTGTGCCCATCAAACGCAGCCACTGTGCCCATCAAATGCAGCCACTGTGCCATCAAACGCAACCACTGTGCCCATCAAACGCAGCCACTGTGCCCATCAAACGCAGCCACTGTGCCCATCAATTGCAGCCACTGTGCCCCATCATAGAGAGGGAGCGGCACCCGTGCGCCCCTAATGGGCGCACCGCCACTGTAATCTACTAAGCCCTCCAGTGGGCAATGTCACCGCTGACAGGGCTTCCATCTTCCCCCGGTCTTCCTTCCGGCTGAATGAGTGGCCAGGGCCGCAATGACGTGGTATGCCGTCCCATCAGAGCGCATGCGCCAGTGACGTCACTGGCTGCATCCACTGTGAATATCTCCTAAACACTGCAAGTTTATCAGAGATTCATTGTACCTTCAGGTAAGCCTTATTATAGGCTTACTTGTAGATAAGTTCAAAAAATGTGTTTACTACCACTTTAATCAGTTATGGTCCTTTTACACTGATGCTTTATGAAGCGTTTTTGATGTGCTCCTATTGACTTACCATGGAAAGTGCCTTTTTGGTGAAATTTTGAAAAACTGCATCTAAGTTGCAGCATGCAGGACATTTCAAAGCGTAGCACACCTGCAATGTGAACAGTTACATAGGATTTAACAGGGAATAGTTTTCATGCAATTTTGTCTCTCTGGAAAAGCCTGACAAAAGACAACCAAATGTGCAAGAGGCCTTACACTGTTTCCAGTTCTCTCAGTGGACTACAGAACACTTTATTCCTATATTATGGAGAGGAGGCGGTGTTCTGTATACTTAACATTCTTCCTTTCCTGAGGTGACAACACTGCTGCTACATAGATACAGTGCAGTGAATGAGTAGCTCACAAGGCATTTTGTGTTCCGGTTTGCACTGTTTTTACTCTTTTAGATCTTTTTTGTGTGAAGCAAAAAGCGTGTTTACTTCCCGCATTTGGGGTGCCATTAACAATACCACTGCAAGCGCGACACACATTTTTCACGTGTTCCTGGAACATACTGATGTGAACAGAGCCTTACATTGCTTGCTTTAGGACCAATTCACACTGTCAAAACGGCCAATTGCAGAGCAGCTGGAGCAATTTACCTCTCCGGCTGCTCTGCATTGCCGGCTGGCTAGGGGGCAGTGTGGTGCGAGATTTAGCACACCGCACAGGATCCTTTTTTTCTTTTTTCTTTTAAACAAACTTTATGTGAAGTGTACAAAACATACACTTCATACACTGCAATTTGGGGCGGCGCGATGCGCTGCCTGACATAGCAGTGCGATTTCAGGCCGGTGCGCTGCAATAAAATGCAGCATGTCTGCATATATTTGCAGCACTGTGCTAGGCTGCATTGCAGTGTAAATGGACACAGGAAACAGTTGTTTTCTGCATGCCCCTGTGGTGACAGATGCTTTACACCGCGGTAAAACGTCTTTCACCGCACATGGTATGAACTGGCCCTTATACTTCATACTGCAATTCAAATACAAGTTCCTAATGAATAGTTCATCTTCCCAACCACGACACTACCTGCCTGGAGTTTGCATGTTCTCCCTGTGCCTGCGTAGATTTCCTCCGGGTACTCCGGTTTCCTTCCACACTCCAAAGACACGATGGGAGGCACAGTGGTGTAGTGGGTAGCACTCTCGCCTAGCAGTAAAAAAGGGTCGCTGGTTTGAATCCCAGCCATGACACTACCTGCCTGGAATTTACATGTTCTCCCTGTGCCTGCGTGGGTTTCCTCCGGGTACTCTGATTTCCTCCCACACACCAAAGACACGCTCTTAGGTTAATTGGCTTCTGTCTAAATTGTCCCTAGTATGTATGAATGTGAGTTAGGGACCTTAGATTGTAAGCTCCTTGAGGGTAGGGACTGATGTGAATGTACAATATATATGTAAAGTGTTGCATAAATTGATGGCGCTATATAAGTACCATAAATAATAATAATCTTCATGGTTACTAGAATTATTTAGTTGAAAGGTCAAATAACCTCATAAACTGTAAGCCAGATACCAGCTATTTACTTTACTTGCTGCCCAAAAATGTTCTTTTGCCTTAGCAGTAGTTCCTTCCCTTCATCCAGTGTGATATTAATTCTGAATTCCTCTATCCTGACGTGTTTACCTTTTCTCATTACACATGTATAGCTCCACTAATAGACAGCTGCTTATTCTTTATATTGTTTAGGTGGCTTATAGTATATATTAATGGACGATCTCTCAATATTCAGTAAGGGCGCTGGCAACAAGGGATGCTGTTAATATTAGGAATGAAAAACGTATACATCATAACACACAGCAAAGTCTATGTGTCTTCTGTATTATGCCGGGTTCACACATATGCGAATTGGATTGGATTCAATTCACACGACAGGAGAGTGTGACCAGCTCTCAATAGAGCAGATTTCACACAGCTCCTGGGCGGCCGCATTTAAAAAGGTTCCTGTGCATCTTTGATTCTGATTCAGGTGCGAATTCAGGCAAAAATTTGGACCTGATTCACACCTGAATCGGTGAAAAGGGATGCACCGGACCCCATGCTGTGAACCGCGGCTGCAGCATATGTGAACCCCGCGTTCCGTCAGAATCGGTGACCTGTCAGATTAGGTAACGGAAGTGACTTTCCGTCAGCTGTGCATGCGCTCCACCGCTACCAGGCTTGCTAATCTGACAGAACACCTGCAGTCAGAAGAAGGCAGCGGATGTCTTACTACACCCAGCTACATACCTCCCAACTGTCCCTAATTTTGAGGGACTGTCCCTGATTTGGAACAAAGTCCCTCTGTCCCTCTTTCCTCCTCATTTGTCCCACATTTTGGTCTTATCTATATAGTTTTATATTAAATGCACTTTCTATCTTTCAAAACGTGTTTCCCAGAGCTAAACCTTTCATCCAATTTCTAAATTGCTATATTTGTAAATTTCAAAAGCCAATATAAAGGAAAAGGGGGTGTGGCAGGGGGTGTGTCCTATGCCTACGTACTTTTGCTAATAGGTGTCCCTCGTTCCCATCTCAAAAAGTTGGGAGGTATGCAGCTACGCCTTGAATTAAAGCGTAATTTTAGCAATAAAGTTATTATTATTATTATTAAACAGGATTTATATAGTGCCAACAGTTTGTGCAGCGCTTTACAACATGAGGGCAGACAGTACAGTTACAATACAAATCAATACAGGAGGAATCGGAGGGCCCTGCTCGTTAGAGCTTACAATCTAGAGGGGAGGGTCAAGTGGAAACAAAGGGTAATAACTGTGGGGGGTGAGCTGATGGAGAAAATTAAAAAAAACAGTTGTTAGGTGTGGATAAAGTGAGTGTATATAAATAAATGTAGTATATTGACATCTGTGATGCTGTTTGGATGTTTAATTTTGAAGCCTAAAGGTTTAGTGCAGAGCAGTGCGGGGTGTACCAATATGGCCTCCGCCACCTTCCTAATGCTGGTGTCCAGCTTCTTTCAAAATATAACATAAAAACAGCATCACAGATGTCAAAATACTATATTTATTTATATCCGCTCACTTTATTGCTAAAATTACTCTGAAATTTAAGACGTAGCGCATACCTCCCAACTTTTTGAGATGGGAATGAGAGACACCTATCAGCAAAAGTACGCAGGCATAGGACACACCCCATTGCCACGCCCCCTTAAAGGAGAATTGTACAAAAAAAACAAGATTGGTTAAACCCACAAGTGCTTTTTTTACCACTACTATTCCTTTATATTGGCTTTTGAAATTTACAAATGCAGCAATTTAGGAATCAGATGAAAGGTTTAGCACTGAAAAACACTTTTTGATAGATAAAAAGTGCATTTTATATACATCTGTACAGATCAGACCAAAATGGGGGACAAATAAGGAGGAATGAGGGATAGAGGGACATTGCTCCAAATCAGGCACAGTCCCTCAAAATCAGGGACAGTTGGGGGCTATGGTAGCTGGGTGTAGTAAGATGCACACTCCGTCGTCTTCTGACTGCAGGTGTTCTGTCAGATGAGAAAACCTGGTAAGTGGTGGACGCATGCCCAGCTGATGGAGTGTCAATCTGATGGGTCACCAATTCCAACGGAACACCGGCCTTAAAAAACTTTACTTAGATATATTTGTTAAACAGACCTAAAACTAGCAGTACGGTGCCTGCATATCTCTCATCCTCAAGTCTGTCACTTTCAGTTTGGAATAACATCTCATATAAATGGGCGGCACAGTGGTGTAGTGGGTAGCACATTTGCCTATGCAGTAAGAAGGGTCGCTGGTTCGAATCCCAACCATGACACTACCTGCCTGGAGTTTGCATGTTCTCCCTGTGCCTGCGTGGGTTCCCTCCGGGTACTCCGGTTTCCTCCCACACTCCAAAGACATGCTGGTAGATTAATTTGATCCTGTCTAAATTGTCCCTAATATGTATGAATGTGAGTTAGGGACCTTAGATTGTAAGCTCCTTGAGGGTAGGGACTGATGTGAATGTACAATGTATATGTAAAGTGCTGCGTAAAATTGATGGCACTATATAAGTACCTGAAATAAATAAATAAATAAAAAATTTCCAAGCTACATGAGAACTGAGAAACCCCGGTGTTTATCTAACTGAGCCATATTAGATCCAGGTCTGCTTTGCTAACTTTCAGTGAGAGAAAATCTGAATTTTTTTTTGTCTGCTAATGTTCGTTCCTGTGGCGTTCGCTTCCATGTCCTGCAGGAACCTCCATTCACCATAACGAACAGAGCTGTGCCAGCAATCACAGATGACTTTCAGACTCAGAAGGGGTGCAAGCCTGGGGATCCTATGGCGTCATAAATCCGTAAGGGCAGACTTATGCCGCGTACACACGAGCGGACATTCCGGCATACTTGGTCCGGCGGATAATCCGACCGTGTGTAGGCTTCGGCAGACTTTTTTTCCCCAAAAGTCCGCCGGACCTAGATTTAAAACATGTTTTAAATCTTTCCATCGGACTCAGTTTCTGACAGAAAGTCCGCTCATCTGTGTGCTGGTCCGACGGAAAGCCTGCTCGTCTGTATGCTGGTCCGACGGACCAGATACGACGCAAGAGCAGGGTATTGCATCTCGCGCTCGCTGGAATAGGAAAAACAAATTTTCCTATTGCGGCGAGCGCGGGTCATACCAGGCCCTTAGGTCTGGTATGGATTTTAAAGGGAACCCCCTACGCCAAAAAAACGGCATGGGGTCCCCCCTAAAATCCATACCAGACCCCGATCTGAGCACGCAGCCCGGCCGGTCAGGAAAGGAGGTGGGGATGAGCGAGCGCCCCCCCCCTCCTGAACCATACCATACCCCACATGCTCTCAACATGGGGGGTGGGTGCTTTGGGGGAGGGGGGCCCTGTGGGGCCCCCCCTCCCCCAAAGCACCTTGTCCCCATGTTGATGAGGACAAGGGCCTCTTCCCGACAACCCTGGCCGTTGGTTGTCAGGGTCTGCGGGTGGGGGGGCTTATTGGAATCCAGGAGCCCCCTATAAGAGGGCCCCCAGATCCCGGCCCCCCACCCTATGTGAATGAGTATGGGGTACATGGTACCCCTACCCATTCACCTAGGGAAAAAGTGTAATTAATAAAACACTACACAGGTTTTTAAAATAATTTATTAAACAGCTCCGGGGGGGGTCTTCCTCCGGCTTCGGGGGTCTTCTTCCGGCTTCGGGGGTCCCTCCCGTTCCTCTTCTCCCGGCGTCCGATTGGTTCTTCTCCGCTCTCTCTGGCCTCTTCTCCCGGTGCTCCAGTTCTTCTGCCGGCTCCTCCGCTGTCTTCATGCCGCTCTCTTGCCAGCGGAGGTCTGGACTTCTGGGCTTCTTGTCTTCTTCCCTCTTCTCTTCTACAGATGTTGACACGACGGTCTCTCCGGCTGGACTGCTCTCTGAGCGCTCCAATGTGACTTATATAGGCGGAGACCCCGCCCCCTTATGCCGTCACAGTCCCTGGGCATGCTGGGACTGTAACGTTTTAGGGGGCGTGGTCAACATCACCTGGTGACCACGCCCCCTAAAACGTCTAAAACGTAATTATTTTAGAAACTTGTGTAGTGTTTTATTATTGACACTTTTTCCCTAGGTGAATGGGTAGGGGTACCATGTACCCCATACTCATTCACATAGGGTGGGGGGCCGGGATCTGGGGGCCCTCTTATAGGGGGCTCCCGGATTCCGATAAGCCCCCCACCCGCAGACCCCGACAACCAATGGCCAGGATTGTCGGGAAGAGGCCCTTGTCCTCATCAACATGGGGACAAGGTGCTTTGGGGTGGGGGGGCCTGCAGGGCGCTCCCCTCCCCCAAAGCACCCACCCCCCATGTTGAGGGCATGCGGCCTGGTATGGTTCAGGAGGGGGGGGGGGGCGCTCGCTCGTTCCCACCCCCTTTCCTGACCGGCCGGGCTGCGTGCTCGGATCGGGGTCTGGTATGGATTTTAGGGGGGACCCAACGCCGTTTTTTCGGCGTAGGGGCTTCCCTTTATAATCCATACCAGACCTAAGGGCCTGGTATAACCTGCGACGGGGCTTGCAAGGTGATTGACTTCCTTTTCTAGTCCTGTCGTACCCGAGTCACGTTCAAAATGAACAGACTTGTCCATGTGTGGACAAGTCCATTCATTCTGAAAGTCCGCCGTAACTCCGGCGAAAGTCCGCCGGAAAGACGGGCGGACCTAGCCCGCCGGAAAGTCCGGTCGTGTGTGGGCAAGTCCGTTCGTTTTTAAGTCCGGCGCACCTGCCGGACAAAGTCCGTCGGAAAGTCTGCTGGACCAAGTATGCCAGAAAGTCCGCTCGTGTGTACGCGGCATTAGTCTAAAAAAGAAATAAAAGATGTAAGAAAGGACAAACTGATATACTTTGAAATATTTTTAAAAATAACAAAAGTTTATAAACAGTGATGTTGACTCTAAAACACATTCTTTACAGGCATATCGTTTTAGCCAACCGTACTGAAATTAAATGGAACAAAAGTTCAGTGTCTTCATTGGATAGGTTCTTGGTATCTGGGCCAGTTGCCACAAGTGGGTGAGCCTCCAAGCCTCAGAACAAATTACTCTGAAAATTAGTCTGAACTGTGTGTTTGATAGGTTTCTAAAGGTCAGCCTTTTGTCTGCACTGATCAGTATTCTCAAAGATTGTAGCACACACCTTTATGTGGAATTGCACATGATGATTTGAAGCTAGCATTAAGTCATGCAGCACTTGGCATAACTAAACAGATACAATCTTTCTTGCTTATAAGCACTCGGCAGACTTCCAGACACAAGCAAACAGAAGATGTGGTCTCTGAATGATGCGCTTATACTAGTAAATTAAACTGACACACTCTAAACATTTGTAGCCTTATGCCCCGTACACGCGATCGGACTTTCCGACAACAAAACCGTGGAATTTTGTCCGAACGGTGTTGGCTCAAACTGGTCTTGCATACACACGGTCACACAAATGTTGGACAAAAATTACGAACGTAGTGACGTACTATGTTTTTTTTCAGCTCTTTAGCGCCACCCTTCGGGCTCCTTCTGCTAATTTCGTTTTGGTAGAAGTTTGGTGAGTGTTTATTCTCTCTTTTCATTTCACGTTTTTCATTTAGCGCCTTTCAGTTCGTTTCTGAACGGCCGTTTCTGAAAAGGCTCACCTTTTTTAAATAACAAACATATCATAATTACCTCCACCGTGCAGCTCGTTTTGCACAGAGTGGCCCCGAATCTCGTCTTCTGGGGTCCCCCGGCGGCTCCTCCCCACATCAGATAACCCCCTAGGAGAAGCGCTCTCCCAAAGGGGTTACCTTGAGGGCGCGCTCCCGAGTCCAGCATTCGGCGTCCATAGCCGTCGAATGTATGACTCGGATTGACAGCAGCGGGAGCCAATGGGTGTGCTGCTATCAATTTATCCAATCAAGAGCCGAGAACCCCGGGCAGAGAGACAGCGCGTCCCCGGGCGGGTCAAGTTCCAGGGCTCAGGATAGTAAAACGGGGGGGGGGGGGGGGGGGTAGCGGTCACTGGCAGGTGTTTTTTCACCTTAATGCATAGAATGCATTAAGGTGAAAAAACACAAAGGTTTACAACCCCTTTAAGCCAGCCATCTACGGGCAGGCTGGTTGTACTGAAGTCAATCCATCGGTCGACTTCAGCACAACTAGTCTGTCAGATTTTTTTTTTTTTTTCATGCAATCACTGCTGGCGGATATAGTCGCCAGCAGTTATCATGGTGTTCTGCCAGCAGAAAATGTTCCTCGCTGACAGAACACAATAGCACTGCAGGAGGGATTCCCCCATCAACATTGACTGTGCTGATGGGGGAATCTCAATTTTCTTTCCTTCTACCATGGCAATCTATAGTCTGCTTAAAGCGGAGGTCCACCCATTTTTTTTTTTTTTTTAAAGTCAGCAACTACAAACACTGAAGTTGCTGACTTTAAATAAGGGCACTCACCTGTCCAGCGAGCCCACGATGTCGGCCCCCCGAGGCCGATCCGTCCATCGGATCGGGTGCCGGCACCGCCATCCTAACAAAGGGAAACAGGCAGTGGAGCCTTGCAGCTTCACTGCCCCTTTTCTATTGTGCATGCGTGAGTCGCGCGGCGCTTTGTGAATGGATGCCTGTCTACTGGGACACACACATGTCCCAGAAGACATCGCGCCCCATCTCCCAGGAGACAACACGAGGAAGGACAACTGCGGAGTAGGAAGTGGCAGATTAGGACGATCTGCCTAGCAACAGCCATTTCTGGTAAGTAAAAACATTTTTTTTCTCAAATGTTTTTTAATGTATTTTAAGGAGCGTGTTTATGCATTTTTTTTTTTTTTTTTAGGATGGACCTCCGCTTTAAGATGGACATGTATTTTTTTTTTACTTTAGGAGATCAACAAATCATTAACAGCCTAACCTTTTTTAACATCCTTCCACCGGCATAACATATATATATATATATATATATATATATATATATATATATATATATATATATATATATATACACACATATTTTTATTTATTTATTTTTATTTATTTCAGGTACTTATATAGTGCCATCAATTTTACACAGCACTTTACATATACATTGTACATTCACATCAGTCCCTACCCTCAAGGAGCTTACAGTCTAAGGTCCCTAACTCACATTCATATATACTAGGGACAATTTAGACAGGATCCAATTAACCTACCAGCATGTCTTTAGAGTGTGGGAGGAAACCGGAGTACCCGGAGGAAACCCACACAGGCACAGGGAGAACATGCAAACTCCAGGCAGGTAGTGTCGTGGTTGGGATTCGAACCAACAACCCTTCTTACTGCTAGGCGAAAGTGCTACCCACTGCACCACTGTGCCACTATACAGCACAGTGGGAGTGCTTTAACACCAAGTTGTTGCATACGTAGTTCCAGACAGCTCCATTGTTCTCTGCTGAAAGTGCTCACTCGCGCGTTCCCAGCAAAGTAAACTAAAATGTCACGGTTTCTGATCAGAAACTGGTGAGACAGGCTCCCAATCATGTGACTGTTATGACAGCCAATTAAATTAATTACATGATCAGAATGTTCGCCTGCAACTTCCTTTAACCACTTGCCCACTGGGCTCTTATACCCACTTCCTAACCAGGCCAATTTTCAGCTTTCGGTACTCTCACACTTTGAATGACAATTACTCAGTCATGCAACATTGTACCCATATGAAATTTGTGTCCTTTTTTACACACAAATAGAGCTTTCTTTTTGTGGTATTTAATTGCCGCTGGGTTTTTTATTTTTTGCACTATAAATAAAGGAAAGACTGAAATTTTTGTAAAAAAAATGCTTTTTTTTTGTTTGTTATACAATTTTGAAAATTTGTAAATTTTCTTCATACATTTTGGCCAACAGTTATACTTCTACATTTCTTTGGTAAAAATAACCCAAATAAGTGCATTTTATTTGGTCTATGTGAAGGTTTACTATTTACTAAGAGGCATGGTGAGTTTTTTGAAGTTGTAATTTTTTCCCACAATTCTTTGCAAAATTATATATATTTTTTTTAACAAAATTGTCATATTAACAGGTTATTTCTCTCACATGGCATACGCATACTTGCATCTACACTCCAAAACACATTCTGGTACTCCTCCTTAGTGTGGCTATACCACATGTGTGAGACTTTTTCACAGCCTGGCCACATACAGAGGCCCAACATGCAATGAGCATCGTCACATGTCACCATTCAACACGAATAACTCGGATGACCCAGAAGGAGAAAAGAACTCGCCATAGTGTAAAAATCCTCCAAATATTTATTATAAAACAAGTAGTCACTTACATTCAAGTTAGTAAAGTTAGTAAAGTTGTGTATACGCAACTTTACTAACTTGAATGTAAGTGTTGAATGGTGACATGTGGACAAACCTAAGGGAGCCTGGAGATTTACCCCCCATAGGAACACCCGGAGCGGCAGCAAGCTGAAAGGCCTTGGCTAGGTTAAAGCCACTTGCCTTTTTATGCTTGCCATCTGGTAAGCAGGCTCTACTACTAGGGTGGATTGTCACTACTGCTTAGAAGTGCACGGTGGTGGTGTTTTCATTTTGAATAAGGAATTGGAGAAATCCCCTTGATGTCATTTATATGGACTTTTAAATAATTTTAGCGCAGCTTCTTACAGAACTCTAGTCTTTTGAACATGTCATTTTTTTTTTACACAAGTTTTTGGAAAATGTGGAAAGAAAATGAACACACATTTTTTTTTTTACACAAAGTTGTCAATTGATAAGATATTTCTAACACATAGCATGTACATAGCAAAAGTTAAACCCCAAAATACATTCTGCTACTCCTCCTGAGTATGGCGTTACCACATGTGTGAGACTTTTACACAGCCTGGCCACGTACAGAGGCCCAACATACAGGGAGCACCATCAGGTGTTCTAGGGACACAAATTACACATCTAATTTCCTGACTACCTATTACACTTTTGTGAGGCACTGTAGGTCACTGATGAGCATTGATGGGCACTGTAGTGGCACTGATGAGCATTGTGATGGCACTGATGTGGCATGGATGAGCAGTGATGTGGCATGGATATGGCACAGTTGAGCACTGATGAGGCATGGATGAGGCACGGATGAGCACTAATGTGGCATGGATGAGCCCTGATGTGGCATGGGTGAGCACTGATGTGGCACAGATGAGGCATGGATGTGGCATGGATAAGGCATGGATGAGCACTGATGTGGCATGGATGTAGCACTGATGAGGCATGGATGACTACTGATGTGGCACGGATGAGGCATGGATGAGCTCTGATGTGGCATGGATGAGCACTGATGTAGCACAAATGAGGCATAGATGGGCATGGATAAGGCATGGATGAGCACTGATGTGGCATGGATGTAGCACTGATGAGGCATGGATGACTACTGATGTGGCACGGATGAGGCATGGATGAGCTCTGATGTGGCATGGATGAGCACTGATGTGGCACAAATGAGGCATAGATGGGCATGGTTGAGCACTAATGAGGCATGGATGGGTACGGATGTGGCATGGATGAGGCACAGATGAGGCATAAATGGGCACATAGGAGGCATGGGTGTAGCACAAATGTGGCATGGATGTGGCACGGATGGGCACTGATGAGGCATAGATGAGCACGGATGTGGCATGAATGAGGCATGGATGAGACACAGATGAGGCATGGATGGGCATGGATGAGCACTGATGAGGCACGAATTAGCACTGTGGGCACTCCAGATCCAGCCCACTCACGCTGCTGCACTGGCTCCCTCCTCTCCTCACACGCTCTATCGATCGGCGTGAGGAGAGAGCTGAACCGGACATGTCACCGGTTTGTTGATAAGTGATCATGTGGTAAAGGGCTGCTGTCATTGGCCCTTTACCCCGATCCGTAATGCGCCGGATCCCAAGGACCCGGCAATGACAGACACTTCCTGGTGCGCGCCCCAGGGGGCACGCGGCAAGCGCGAGTTTGGGAGAACATCAATGTATGCCCTTTCAGAACTAGCGGGCCACGCTCTAGCTGTCATTTAGGCTATGGCCCGATCGACAAGTGGTTAAAGGGCCAATTGGAGCCAGCAGCAAGGGGTTAAGCAGTTTTAGCAACAATCTTTTTTGCTTCTTTTGGTCAAAAAAGGTTTACTTTTTGAATAAATGAAATGTTGCAAGCAACTCCGGCCTTAGACCCCTTTCACACTGAAGGCGTTTTTCAGATGTTTTAGCGCTAAAAATAGCACCTGTAAAGCATCTAAAAAGCGCCTCTCCAGCCACCCCAGTGTGAAAACCTGAGTGCTTTCACACTGGAGCGGTACGTTTGCAGGACCGCAAAAAAAGGCCTGCAAGCAGCATCTTTGGGGCGATGCGGGAGTGGTGTATACACCGCTCCTGACCTGCCCCTGCCTTTGAAATGAATGGGCACCACTGCCAAAGCACCCGCAAAGCGCTTCATCAGCGGCGATTTGCAGGTGGTTTTAACCCTTTCCTCGGCCGCTAGCAGGGTTAAAAGCAACCCGCTAGTGACTGAAAAGCGCTGCTATAACAGCAGTAAATTGTCACTAAAACTAGCAACACTTTACCGCTAACATGGCCGCGCTAGCAGTGTGAAAGGGGTCTTATAGTTTTGTCCCAACCCTTGTAACATTTACTTTTGCTGAACAACTTTTTCTGTGTTCCAGTGGAGAAAAAGTACAAATAAAATCATTTGAAATTTAAAAAGAAATTCATATACCAGTTCATATCTCTACAGGTATTAGGCCTTACCTACTATGAAACTATGAAACTCATAGTTACCAGAATACGCTATTTTTTTGTTATACTAGTTTTAAGTTGTGACGGTAGTAACTCTGGCTGACTGCCTACCTATGAATTGTGATCCCTCTATGTAGCCTCTCAAGACAAGGCAATATCATTGGGATCCTAAAAGCAGTAAAGACCGCAGGGATATGCAATTAGCGGACCTCCAGATGTTGCAGAACTACAAGTCCCATGAGGCATAGCAAGACTCTAACAGCCACAAGCATGACACCCAGAGGCAGAGGCATGATGGGACTTGTAGTTTTGCAACAGCTGGAGGTCCGATAATTGCATATCCCTGCCCTACAGGGTATCACACCCATAAACCCTCAACAAGGACACTAAGGCAACCTGTTAACATTCTATAATGATCACACTTAGAAGCCAGCCAGATAAAGCTAGAACAAGTTTATAAATACCATCACAAACTTTGGGGAAGCAGAGTAATAAGGCATAGCAGTTACTACCACGGCTGAGCTGTGATGAATCTGTTTGTTTTTATAGTTGTGGAGATGTGCAAGAGATCTGTCAAACCGCTATTCTAATAAAGAATTTTATTGCAAAAGTAAACAATTCCTGTCTGTCATAAGGTAACGGATAATGTGGAAGTGACAATATTACTATCTACTATTCTTTGGTATGATTCTTGTGGGCAGTATGATTGCATTAGTGCAGTTTCAAAAGTAACACTGTTCAATAGAGAAAATATTGTTTCCAGAAACCTCCATTCTTCTCTATGGAGGGGCTGATGTCAGCGGACACGTGTATGCTGACACCCACCCACATCTGATCTGGTCCACTAAAAACAGACGGATAGGGATCCATTACCCATCCGTCCAGCGGAATGGATTGGGTAACAGTCGGATGGAAACGAACAGGCGGTTCATTTCCATCCAAAAACAACAGAATTGGGAAGTGCAGATCCAGGAGGTGGCATGGAATCAATTGGAGATGGAATCCATGTGAAATTTAAAACAGTTTATTGCTGATAAAACATGTAATCAATACACAGTACAAATGGGAAAAAGCGTCAGAATGGCCAAACCTACTGTGATAGTGCCAACATTGGAGCCAAAGGTGGTGAAGAAGAAATGGCTGTCCGGCTTCCGTTAGGGCTGTGGACAGAAGGAACTGCAGACCAAAAATGGGAAGCCTGAAAACACTTTCCAACAGCTGGGAGCGGTGACCATAACCAAAGCTGGGCTACATCAGGGAGGGGAAAGACCCCTCTGTCCACGGCCCTCACGGAAGCCGGACAGCCATTTCTCCACCACCTTTGGCTCCATTGCTGGTGCTATCACAGTGAGTTTGGCCATTCTGACGACTTTTCCCATTTGTACTGTGTATTGGTTACATGTTTTATCAGCAATACACTGTTTTAAATTTCACGTGGATTCCATCTCCAATTGATTCCTTGCCACCACCTGGATCTGAGCTTCCCAATTCTGTTGTTTTTGTCTGTTTCTCATTTGGTCATCTGAGTGCGGTAGCAGCGGTCCTGTGTGACTTTTATAATTACTTGGCTCCTTGGTTTACTTTCTGCGCTTGGCTCCCTGTTGGACCATTTCCATCCGACCGCCCCATAGAGAACAGCGGGCTGTGTCTGTGTCCACCCTGCATCAGCAGAGCGGACACTGGCCTGTCATCCGCCTGCTCAGCAGGGATCAGCGGAGAGTTCCCCTGCTGAGCGGGCGGATCCACTGCTGGCGTCCGCCCCATGTAAAAGGGGCCCTACATTCCGGCACATGTCCCATTTGCTTGTGCTATCAACCAAACAGTCAGACCATCAAATGGCTGGTGTCATAACTGATCACATGTGAAGCATCATGACAGTTGAAGATCAAACAGAGGCTAAAATGGCAGCTTCTTTGGCTGAAAACAATAGGAGGGTTTAGTTCCCACTTTAGGTGGTTCTCCCTGGACTGGTCTAAAAGGCCTACATATACTGTATGAACTCAATGAGATGTCAACCAGCATTATGTTGTTGAGCATTTTTCTATTTGTGAGCAGTTTACTTTACAGAGTATAGAAAAAAATGTCTGCTGCATACCTGATACCCTTTGCATATTTACCTGGTTTGCATGCCAGCACTCAGTAAAGCCTTTGCTTTGCATTGCACTGAACTGAACACAGCAGCAGCATTGCCTGTTTAGGCTCTTTCTCCACTGATCACTTGTAGCAGTGCATGACAGGTAATGAGGATTAGCTACAGCATTTAAAATATATCTTGTTTCACTGTAATTTAGCTGTAGCTCTGAGATTTACATGAACTTTTTTTTTTATTATTATTATTATTGTATTTTTTATAATTGTATTGTATTATTATTGCTGCAAATCTGAATTTTATTTTACTTTTTAATTTTTTTTTAATAATGGACTCTCAGTAACTGTATAGCAGTATTATAATGAAAATTATAACAAATAAAAAAAAAATAAAAAGATGTCATGCTGCAGCAAGGGTTTAAAATACCCTGATGATTAGAACAGGGTTTCTCAAAATGGGTTCCTTGCAACCCTTCTTTGAGCAATAACCAATTTTTGCCTCCCAGGTACTGTAAGTTACCACTGACACCAAATCTCTTTTTAACTGTAAGGGGTAAATTCTTCCCAAAGACTACAAGTGTAATGCCCTGTACACACGGTCGGGCATTGATCGGACATTCCGACAACAAAATCCATGGATTTTTTCCGACGGATGTTGGCTCAAACTTGGCTTGCATACACACGGTCGCGCAAAGTTGTCGGAAAATCCGATCGGTCTAAACGCGGTGGCGTAAAACACGTACGTCGGGACTATAAACAGGGCAGTAGCCAACAGCTTTCGTCTCTTAATTTATTCTGAGCATGCATGGCCCTTTGTGCGTCGGATTTGTGTACACACGATCGGAATTTAACCGATCGGATTTTGTTGTTGGAAAATTTTATAGCCTGCGCTCAAACTTTGTGGGTCGGAAATTCCGACGGAAAAAGTCCGATGGAGCCCACACACGATCGGAATTTCCGACAACACAATCCGATCGCACTTTTTCCGTCGGAAAATCCGACCGTGTGTACAGGGCATAAGAAGCATTCTTCCCATTGACCATCACACTAATGTTTCATGAGTTGTAGATCTAGTCATTTTGAGCAGGGGTTCCCTATGACCGGAAATTTATTGAAAGTGTTTCTGTGTTGAAAAGATTGAGAATGTCTGGTTTAGAGCATTGTTGAATGGTCAGTATTGGGCTATGTGCAAGCTGATTTGACACAGAAGTCGCACGACTTCCGATCCGACTTTGCCTTGTGACTTTAGGTCCAACTTCCATTCTACTTCAATGAACGGGATCTGATTGTGATCCGATTTTGAGATAATTGTGATTTGTGCTCTGGTATGGATGAAACCTTACCCCAAATTTTTCAAAAAACAAATGGCGTGGGGTCCCCCACCCCCAAATCCATACCCTAAAGGGATGCACGGTTTTCCTTCATCACAAGCGATTTTACATATCGTCCTGCATCGCACAAATGTGATCCTAGCTTATGCTTCGTACACAGGATCAGATTGATGGCCAACAAAACCGTGGAAATTGTCCAAAGGGTGTTGGCTCAAACTTGTATTGCATACACACGGTCACACAAATGTTGGCCAACAATTACGAACGTAGTGACGTACTGGACTATGTGGTTTTTCAGCTCTTTAGCGCCACCCTTTGGGCTCCTATTTCTTATTTCGTGTTAGTAGAAGTTTGGTGTGTGTTGATTCGTGGTTTTCTTTTCACGTTTTTCATTTAGCATTTTTCATTTCGTGCTTTTCAGTTTGTTTCTAAACGGCTGTTTGTCAACCAGACATGTTGCGGAATTGGAGGAGATAACGTGTGATTTATTATTGGCCTTGGAGTTATTGCTTTGACATTATTTTTTTGGTTGAATAATTATTTGATTTGGTATATTTTCTATATTTTTGGATGCATAGAATGCACTTTTTGGTTAAGTTTTATTGGCAGATAGCATGTCTGTTGTTTTTTTTTTTTTAATGCACAATAAAAAAATTGTGGAAAATAATACTTGGCTATGTGTTTTACTTCAAATGACAGTTTGGGAGTAGGCAGTTACAATGTAAAAAATACAATGTAAAATTGACAAGGGACACCGACATAGTTGTATCTTTGATCTTATAAACCACAGGATAATGGTGTTGTGGTAACTTGCACAAATAAAAAAAAACATAATAATATTATTCTTAATATCACTAGAAAAAAAGACTTTGAAAATTTGTTTGCAATAACTCCATCAGTATCACCAGCAAAGCAGCTTCATTATTATCCCATTAAAGAAGAAGAGAATTGTGCGCTGTATTTGGAGATTTCATCATTTACCACGTCACGAATGCTAATTCTCCATTACGAACGCTAGTTTACAAGACCGACCGCTTCTGGCTCTTCAATGCTTCCGAGCATGCGTGTTTGTACTTTGGACTTTTGTCTGACGGATGTGTACACATGCTCGGAAAATCCAACGACACACATTTTTTTACTTATTTGAGGTTAGCGCAGTGTTTCCATACATATCTACACATTTGTTGGCGGAAAATTTGAAAACATGCTAGCCAACATTTGTTGGCGGAAAGTCTGACAACAATTGTTCGATGGAGCGTACACACGGTCGGATTTTCCGACAACAGCCTGACATCTAACATATCCCGTCGGAAAGTCCGATCGTGTGTACGGGGCTTTAGTATCATAACAAACAGGACAAATTGATAAACTCTCACTGGTCAGATTAGGAAGTGTATTTGTTTCTATAATATTTTACTTTGTTTTCCCTGTTAAATACATGGAAATATTAAATAATTCCTGGAGCACAGTACTATAAAAAGGAACTCTTGCTTGTCCCCCCTCCCCCTGCTTCAAACATGTGTCACATGACAGGTTTTGACAAAGTTAATTCCAAATCAACAGGCCCATACCAGGTATGACAACTAAAGTGGTTAATCTTTCTAGTATGTTCAGAATTTTCATACCCTAATTGTGTATCTTTGAAAGCCTTCATACAAGTACACAAAGTGGTGTAGATTAGAAGAGTCAGGTAATCAGGGGCTTGGTTCAGGGGATAAGGGAGTTGCTTAGTAGGTATATGGTAGTAGCTTGCTTTGTTCCCGTACTTTAAAGGTGGAATGCCCGGGAGGCACATTTCTCATCAATCTTTGTGTCGAGTGCTCAGTGAAGGGATACATAACAAAATTAGCGTAAAGCCGGGTGTAGTCCCAATAAACAAGACTGGGAAAGTTAATTAAAATGTGCCTATATATATATATATATATATATATATATTATACATACACAGTATCTCACAATAGTGAGTACACCCCCTCACATTTTTGTAAATATTTTATTATATCTTTTCATGTGACAACACTGAAGAAATGTCACTTTGCTGCAATGTAAAGTAGTTAGTGTACAGCTTGTATAACAGTGTAAATTTGCTGTCCCGTCAAAATAACTCAACACACAGCCAGTAATGGCAACAAAAGTGAGTACTCCCCCAAGTGAAAATGTCCAAATTGGGCCCAATTAGCCATGTTCCCTCCCCGGTGTCTTGTGACTCGTTAGTGTTACAAGGTCTCAGGTGTGAATGGGGAGCAGGTGTGTTCAATTTGCTGTTATCGCTCTCACTCTCTCATACTGGTCACTGGAAGCTCAACATGGAACCTCATGGCAAAGAACTCTCTGGGGATCTCAAAAAAGGAATTGTTGCTCTACATAAAGATGGCCTAGATTATAGGAAGATTGCCAAGACCCTGAAACTGAGCTGCAGCACGGTGGCCAAGACCATACAGCGGTTTAACAGGACAGGTTCCACTCAGAACAGGCCTCGCCATGGTCGACCAAAGAACTTGAGTGCAGGTGCTCAGCGTTATATACAGAGGTTGTCTTTGGGAAATAGACGTATGAGTGCTGCCAGCATTGCTGCAATGGTTGAAGGGGTGGGTGGTCAGCCTATCAGTGCTCAGACCATGCGCCGTACACTGCATCAAATTGGTCTGCATGGCTGTTGTCCCAGAAGGAAGCCTCTTCCAAAGATGATGCACAAGAAAGCCTGCAAACAGTTTGTTGAAGACAAGCAGACCAAGGACATGGATTACTGGAACCACGTCCTATGGTCTGATGAGACCAAGATAAACTTATTTGGTTGAGATGGTGTCAAGTGTAAGTGGTGGCAACCAAGTGAGGAGTACAAAGACAAGTGTGTCTTGCCTACAGTCAAGCATGGTGGTGGGAGTGTCATGGTCTGGGGCTGCTTGAGTTCTGCCGGCACTGGGGAGCTACAGTTCATTGAGGGAACCATGAATTCTAACATGTACTGTGACATATTGAAGCTGAGCATGATCCCTTCCCTTCGGAGACTGGGCCGCAGTTCAGTATTCCAACATAACGACCCCAAACACACCTCCAAAATGACCACTGCCTTGCTAAAGAAGCCGAGGTTAAGCTGATGGACTGGCCAAGCATGTCTCCAGACCTAAATCCTATTGAGCATCTGTGGGGCATCATCAAATGGAAGATGGAGTCACGCAAGGTCTCTAACATCCACCAGCTCTGTGATGTCGTCATGGAGGAGTGGAAGAGGTCTCCAGTGGCAACCTGTGAAGCTCTGGTGAACTCCATGCCCAAGAGGGTTAAGGCAGTGCTGGAAAATAATGGCGGTCACACAAAATATTGACACTTTGGGGCCCAGTTTGGACATTTTCACTTAGGGGTGTACTCACTTTTGTTGCCAGCGGTTTAGACATTATTGGCTGTGTGTTGAGTTATTTTGAGGGGACAGAAAATTTACACTGTTATACAAGCTGTACACTCACTACTTTACATTGTAGCAAAGTGTCATTTCTTCAGTGTTGTCACATGAAAAGATATAACAAAATATTTAGAAAAATGTGAGGGGTGTACTCACTTTTGTGAGATACTGTGTGTGTGTGTGTGTGTGTGTGTGTGTGTGTGTGTGTGTGTGTGTATATATATATATATATATATATATATATATATATATATATATATAAATATAATATATAAGCATCCACCCCCAAGCTGTGCTATCACTTATCACCATATCCAAAATATAAAAATTCAAGTAGTGGAGCGCTTTCAATCTCCCCTTAAAGTGACATACAATTTATAAAGTGACATATGCAAGAATCAAAATTTAAAATCATCTTCTCAGTAATATATATCAAATCACAATCTGTGAAACCTTATGCATCAAAAACATAAACGACATAAAAAATATATATGAAATGTGTAGTCCAAACATATAAAGTTCTTGCCACAACAAATATAATTCCTTCAACGTTGGTAAACTTCATAGTGCCCTTTACCACACCTTATGGGTATTTTCTCACCTGGAAATGGGGACCCCACTAGTATTGCACTTTCTTTACATATATATACACACTCCCACTCCTCTCAGTGTGCTGAAACTCAACAGCAAACGCTGTCTCAGGAATAGATGGACCAAAAAGGAAGCATAAAGAACCAAATAGTGCAGACTGCTATTCCATTTTTATAATAAAAAAAAAAAAAAAAACAACTCAGATTGCACTCACACGTTAAAAGATATCACAGGCAAGTCATCAGTACGCTGGAATTTCTTTAAGTAAGACTGGGGAGGAAAGTGGTGAGGAATATTTTTATTTATTTATTTTCAGACAATAGGTTGTCTATTTTATAAATGTTTTCACACAAGAGTCACACAGCCTTCATTCAGAATTCACACATTTTCCCATTTGAATTAATTTAGAACAATCTGTGACTTTCATGTGAAATCATTTATAAATACAAGCCCTGGTTTCCAGAACTTGCCAGAACTGGATTTAGACGTCGGGTTTATCTGTCAACGCTAAGCATTTACACCATAATTTTCAACACACATGACCAGTTATACGCACACAGAATACTTTTATCAGTAGTCATTCCTTACTCAGTTTTGACTCTTCTTCCTTCCTTATTGCCCCACTTACTTTTTCAGCTTTTACATTCATTCAGGTGCATTGTATCTAAAGGGAATAGTACTGAGAATTGGATGCAGTGCAGTTTTCTTCCATTTATTCATTCATTCATTATGTTACAATACTGTTTCCTCCAACTAAAAGGGTTTTGAATGTTGATTTACTTTTTTACACTGTATTTAAAAAATCTCAAAGACAGACAGAGGCCAAATGTTTTCCTCCTGTTTGTCTTTTTTTTTGAAAATCAAATGAAAATATCTCTGTTGGGCCTTGAAGCTGCCCATTGAAATCAGAGTGCAGTCTGATGAAAAAAATCTGATTACTGAAAGATCATATAGTAAAAATGCACATTCAGATTGCCTATGCATGTATGTTTATGCTATGAAGCGGGTTGTTAAGGAGCTGGCGCTCACCAGCGTCCTAACAACTATGACTAATGTAAACATAAGAAGAGCCGGCATTAAAAAAAAATAAAAAAATAATGCATGCGTTTCCTCCAAATCCATAGAAGGCCCTTTGTGTCTTTATTTTTTTAAATTTTTTTTTTGCAAATCCTTTATTAAGGAGTATCCAGCATTCATAGCACAGCCAGTTTCCATGCAAACATACATTGTCATTCTTTAAAACTGAATAACTGAAGGCATATAAATGTGGAAACCACAAAGGGCAGGGGTGTCCAGACAGAATGATCACAAACCAAAATGTCCATTAAAAATAAAGTTTTCCAACTTTGTCGGATGACCAGACAAATGCTCAACCAAGGCCTGGTAGTAGAGAAGAATGCTTAGGATACAGAGTTTTCTCTTACGATTAAATAGGTGGATAATAATGGAAGGGAAACAGGAGATTGACAAAATTGCAGAGAAGGAAGGGGGATGGGAAATGTGAGTGCAAAAAAAGAAGTGGGGGAGGAGGGGGATGGGAGGATTGGTGGGGAATGGGAAACTTGTAGAAGAAGGGATGCAGTACAGGACTTGCATAACTTACTGAGTGGCAGTGTTAAAAAGGGCTTTACTTCTATCTTAAAATAGGATAATGTTCCAATGTATCCACGTTTTAGGACGTGTTACGATTCATGTTTATTTTGAGCTGACAGAACCAGGTCTTCCATTTTGTTCAATTCTTCTACTCTCGTAAGCCATAGTTAGATGGGGGTGGATCGTTCCATCGCAATGTGATGCTTGATTTGACGGCATTAAGGAGATGGTGTAAGATCAATGTTTTTGTTTGCTTTCTTGGGGATATCAGATGCCTGTAGGAATAAAAAGGCCGGGTCCTCTGGGAGGGTGCAATTGGTAAATTTTAGGGAAATTCTATTTGCCTCCCTATGAAAGTGTTCTAGTTTTGGGCAAGACCAGAAAATGTGTAGTAGAGTCCCCCACCCATCCTGGCATCTCCAACAGTGAGCGGAGCAGATACAGTGGGGAAAAGTTTGTGGGGCATGAACAGCGTGCGGAACCACCTTGTGAGGTGTTTGAAAATTGCTTTCTTGGAACGTGCAAATGGACGTGCCTGTGTTGAACTGGGGGGGAAGTTCTGTTCAGTGCCATTTTCTACTTTCAAAGAGGGGGTATAGTCATCAGGCAGAGTGATCAGCTAGGAATACATCTGAGAGAGGGGGGAGAGGACCACACAGAGTTGTTTGAAAGCAGCCATGGCCACCTGAATTTGTGAGGAGTGGAAGGTAACATAGAAAATGGCAGAGCTGTAGTGCTTTCCAGAAATCAAGGCGACAGCGGGCCGTTGACGATATCCCTGTCGAAATGGATGGTCAATGAGCCGATTCTAAAAATGAGAGGCTTCAAAATACTGGATCTCTACAAGAGAACTGAAGAGTCCGCCTTGCAGCCCGGGGGGGGGGGGGGGGGAATGTGGGAAATGTGCAGTTGATAATAAAGATGTAGAACAGATGCGGCAGCATACTTTTAGAGTGGGTCTTAGGGTTGGGTGTGTTGAAAAAGCTGCAGGAAGGTCCCTGAAGCACCAAGCTGCCTAACATATTAGGGCATCACTCTGTAGTTATTCCATTTGAGGCCATAATTTAATGTCGGAGTGTCTGCACCAGTCAAGAGGCCTCCCCAAGTGAGCTGCTTGATAGTATTTCTGTGTTTAGGCACCGCAATACCACCATGTCATTTTGGATAGGGTTAACAGGCGTCACCCATATAAATTTGACAAGCAGAGCATTCGTTTGTTGAAAAAAGGCTGGAGGAATGTGAATTGGCAATGCTTGGAACAGATACAAAAGTTTAGGTAGAAGATCTTTCATTTTATAGTTCAGATACACTTTACACAAAAGAATTCACTGGATCAAAATGCATACACTTGAACAGTGTAAGTGACGCAGATAATATCATACATGTTTTGGTTAATGTACTGAAGGAAATTGACTGTTCCCTTTGCAAGGAAATTGTCCCATAGTGTAGTGAATATGGTGACTTTGTTAATATGTTGAAGCTTTTCTGACTTCCATCATCAAACCAGGTGCAAACAAAATACATTTTTTTTAATTTTCCTTGCATGTGATTTAGTATTCTTTGCAAAGCAAAGTTTTACCACAGGGAAAATTACCTTGCAAAGTGAACAGCCTATTTGCCTTTAGTAGCGAAGAGCTGAACACCCCCCTGTTCGGTTCGCACCAGAACATGCGAACAGGAAAAAAGTTTGTGCGAACACCGTTAAAGTCTATGGGACACGAACATGAATAATCAAAAGTGCTAATTTTAAAGGCTTATATGCAAGTTATTGTCATAAAAAGTGTTTGGGGACCTGGGTCCTGCCCCAGGAGACATGGATCAATGCAAAAAAAAAGTTTTAAAAACGGCCGTTTTTTCAGGAGCAGTGATTTTAATAATGCTTAAAGTCAAACATTAGAAGTGTAATATCCCTTTAAATTTCGTAGCTGGGGGGTGTCTATAGTATGCCTGTAAAGGGGCGCATGTTTCCTGTGTTTAGAACAGTCTGACAGCAAAATTACATTTCGAAGGAAAAAAGCCATTTAAAACTACTCGCGGCTATTGCATTGCCGGTCCAACAATACATATAGAAGTTCATTGATAAAAACGGCATGGGAATTCCCCACAGGGGAACCCCGAACCAAAATTTTAAAAAAAAATGACGTGGGGGTCCCCCTAAATTCCACACCAGGCCCTTCAGGTCTGGTATGGATATTAAGGGGAACCCCGGCAAAATTTTTTTAAAAAATGATGGGGGGGTCCCCCTAAATTCCATACCAGACCCTTCAGGTCTGGTATGGATTTTAAGGGGAACCCCGTGCCAAAAAAAAAAAAACGGCGTGGGGTCCCCCCAAATATCCATACCAGACCCTTATCCGAGCACGCAACCTGGCAGGCCGCAGGAAAGGAGGGGGGGACGAGAGAGCGCCCCCCCCCTGAACCGTACCAGGCCACATGCCCTCAACATTGGGAGGGTGCTTTGGGGTAGCCCCCCAAAACACCTTGTCCCCATGTTGATGAGGACAAGGGCCTCATCCCCACAACCCTGGCCGGTGGTTGTGGGGGTTTGCGGGCGGGGGGCTTATTGGAATCTGGAAGCCCCCTTTAACAAGGGGACCCCCAGATCCCAGCCCCCCCCCTGTGTGAAATGGTAAGGAGGTACAAAAGTACCCCTACCATTTCACTAAAAAACTGTCAAAAATGTTAAAAATGACAAGAGACAGTTTTTGACAATTCCTTTATTTAAATGCTTCTTCTTTCTTCTTTCTTCTATCTTCCTTCATCTTCTTCTTCTTCTTCTTCTGGTTCTTCTGGTTCTTCCTCCGGCGTTCTCGTCCAGCATCTCCTCCGCAGCGTCTTCTATCTTCTTCTCCTCGGGCCGCTCCGCACCCATGGCATGGGGGGAGGCTCCTGCTCTTCTCTTCATCTTTTTCTCTTCTTCATCTTCTTCTTCATCTTCTTCTTTTCTTCTCTTCTTCATTTTCTTCTCCGGGCCACTCTGCATCCATGCTGGCATGGAGGGAGGCTCCCGCTATGTGACAGCGTCTCCTTGTCTGACGGTTCTTAAATAACGGGGGGCGGGGCCACCCAGTGACCCCACCCTGTCTGACGCACGGTGACTTGACGGGACTTCCCTGTGACGTCACGGGGAATGCCACAGGGAAGTCCCGTCATGTCCCGTGCGTCAGAGGGGGGCGGGGTCACCGGGTGGCCCGCCCCCCGTTATTTAAGAACCGTCAGACGAGGAGACGCCGTCACACAGCGGGAGCCTCCCTCCATGCCAGCATGGATGCGGAGCGGCCCGGAGAAGAGGAGAAGAAGATGAAGAGAAGAGCGGGAGCCTCCCCCCATGCCATGGGTGCGGAGCGGCCCGAGGTGAAGAAGATAGAAGACGCCGCGGAGGAGATGCCGGACAAGAACGCCGGAGGAAGAACCAGAAGAGCAAGAAGAACCAGAAGAAGAAGAAGAAGATGAAGGAAGATAGAAAAAAGAAGAAGCATTTAAATAAAGGAATTGTCAAAAACTGTCTCTTGTCATTTTTGACAGTTTTTTAGTGAAATGGTAGGGGTACTTTTGTACCTCCTTACCATTTCACACAGGGGGGGGCCGGGATCTGGGGGTCCCCTTGTTAAAGGGGGCTTCCAGATTCCAATAAGCCCCCCGCCCGCAAACCCCCACAACCACCGGCCAGGGTTGTGGGGATGAGGCCCTTGTCCTCATCAACATGGGGACAAGGTGTTTTGGGGGGCTACCCCAAAGCACCCTCCCAATGTTGAGGGCATGTGGCCTGGTACGGTTCAGGAGGGGGGGCACTCTCTTGTCCCCCCTCTTTTCCTGTGGCCTGCCAGGTTGCGTACTCGGATAAGGGTCTGGTATGGATTCATGGGGGGACCCCACGACGTTTTTTTTTTTTTTTTTTGGCGCGGGGTTCCCCTTAAAATCCATACCAGACCTGAAGGGCCTGGTATGGAATTTAGGGGGACCCCCACGTCATTTTTTAAAAAAAATTTTGGTTCAGGGTTCCCCTGTGGGGAATTCCCATGCCATTTTTATCAATGAACTTCTATGTGTATTGTCGGACTGGCAATGCAATAGCCGCGAGTAGTTTTAAATGGCTTTTTTCCTTCGAAATGTCATTTTGCTGTCAGACTATTCTAAACACAGGAAACATGCGCCCTTTTACAGGCATACTATAGACACCCCCCAGCTACGAAATTTAAAGGGATATTACACTTTTATTGTTTGACTTTAAGCATTATTAAAATCACTGCTCCTGAAAAAACGGCCGTTTTTAAAACTTTTTTTTGCATTGATCCATGTCCACTGGGGCAGGACCCAGGTCCCCAAACACTTTTTATGACAATAACTTGCATATAAGCCTTTAAAATTAGCACTTTTGATTTCTCCCATAGACTTTTAAAGGGTGTTCCGCGGCATTCGAATTTGCCGCGAACACCCCAAATTGTTCGCTGTTCGGCGAACTTGCGAACAGCCAATGTTCTAGTCGAACATGAGTTTGACTCCAACTCGAAGCTCATCCCTAGCCTTTAGTAAATCAACCATTGTTTGTAGTCTCCAGGGTGTTTAACTATTGTTTAGGGTCAGTAACTTTCACTTAGAATTTTACAGTGCACTTCAGTCAAGTGTTATAGTAAATGTGTTAATTATATTGCATTTTGGGGATATTTTATTGTTAATTTTGGTGGTAAACTTGCCTGGCTGATGCAGATAGTGATTGATATTTTGTGGTGTCCTAGCAATATTTTAATGAATAAAAAAAGCATTTTTAATGCAAAAACAAAAAAAAAATAATAGTAGTATTTTTAGATGGTCCTGTGAGCCTTGTACACATTTGAGCTTTCCATTTTTACATTTTTTTTATCAAGAGTGTACAATAACAACTGAGGTACAGAGCAAGACAATCAGAAGATCCACAGATCGAGAGACATTGCATATGCAAAAGCAGAGTCTGCAAAAAAAAAATCACCCAAGAATAGAGACATAAGTAGCGTATCGTGCCACAATTGGAACAAGCAATTAAATGGGTATTGTACACAATTGACCAGAGCTTATGTTTTATAGTTTTCCATCAGATACACCAGGCCCAAAAGTAGTATTTGAGGGTCTCTGGGCACAGACAGATTAGTGACTTTGTTAATAGTAGACACTACGCCAGTCCAGTAGAACCCCAGTCTGGGACACAACCATAACATATGGTAATAAGAACCTTCGGCTAAAGTGCACCATACACATGTTGCATCCCTATCTAGATAAATGGCAGCTAGCTGTTGGGGAGTATAATAACCCCTATGTTCAAATTTCAATTGAAAGAGCGATCTTTCGCAGAGATCATAGTGAGTTCAAACATCAGTAGACAGTCCTCCCAGTCATCCTCAGAGAGAGTCGGGATATCTGCATGCAATTTCTCATAAAGAGAGACAATCCTAGGAGAAGATAATGGGGACAACTGAGCATAAATAGCAGAGAGGAGCTTTGGAAGGTCTTCCTGTATCAGCAGGCACTCCAGAGGGTCTGAGCTCAGCGTAGGAGGAGAGGGAAATTGAGCCGCTGTAGCATACCCCAGTTGTAGGTATCTGAAAAACAAGATTTGGCAAGGTGAATCTTCTTTTAAGACCATTAAAGAAGAGGAGAGAGCCCTGCAGCAGAATATGTTTCAGTAACTTGATACCGTAATGGGCCCAAAGGGCCAGGTCAGGGACTGTGAGGAAATGGGGAAGAGAGGGAATGCCCCAGAGTGAAGTGTACGGGAGTAAGTGGTGGATGACTCGTATTGAACCGTGGCCTGCTGCCAGACCCATAAGGTAGTCCGCATTGGGACAGTAGTAGCGGGATTAGAGGTGGGTCCCCGAATGCCAGGTTGCTGAATTCTGCATAGGAGCCAACCAGCGCCGCTAACAATACTACCACTGCATTGTCTCTGGGCTGGGAAAACAACCACTATATGGTGAACAGCACCGCTGCCCAATAATATAATTGGAAATTCGGGAGTGCTAGTCCTCCTCGATTAATGGGAAGGTGCAGGGTCGACAAATAAAGTGTAGCGGTGCTCCCCACCCAGATGAAGGAAGTGACGATACTGTCCAAGCGTCGAAAGAAAAACTGTGGGAGAAGAGTAGGAGTCTGTCTAAAGAAATACACAAATTTAGGTAGGAAGATTATTGCCTATAGTACTAAGTGGTAACATGGACCAGGTAGTGCACTTAGCTTGCAGCGAGGTCAGTAATGGAAGAAGGTTATCTGCGATGATGGGGCAGTATCCGGAGATAGGGGGAATAATAGGGATTTGTCCCAGTAAATATAAATACCCAAGTAAAGGCCAAAGGGCTTCCCGCAGAGATTTAGTACAGTCCCCAAGGTACAAAGGGTGTCATCTGCATACACAGAAATGCATTCCTCCCAACCTCCCACCAGAAGGCTCCCTGATGAAGTCTGAAGATCGAATCAGACAGGCCAACGGTTCCAGTGTCAATCCAAAAATGCCCGCATAGAGTGGGCAACCTTGGTGAGTGCCACAATGTAAGGTAATGGAGGAAGACAACGCATTATTCATGTAGACCCTCGCTGAGGGAGATTTGTATAAGCTATAGACCCACGTAATGTAATTGGGACCAAACCCATACTGCCAAAGAACTTCTCAAAGGTAGACCCAGAGTTGAAAGCTTTTTGGTGTCCATGGAGAGGACTGAACCTGAGCCTGAGTGTGCAGTGGTTCTCGAGATGTTGGTGAATAGCCTTCGTATATATATATCTGCCCCCTTCCCCGGCATAAAGTCTGTTTTGTCATTATGAATCAGGCTGGAGCTAACCGGTGAGTCTACAGGTAAGCACCTTAGCGAAAACCTTTGCGTCAGTGTTGAGGAGGGAAATAGGTCGGTAGGCACGGCATTGAGTGGGGTCTTTGCCTGGTTTAGGTATAACCACTATGACAGCCTGTGACATGGAAACGGGCAAATCCTCACTATCCTGCAGTCTGCAAAATAAATTATTGAAATGAAAGTCATGGGGCCAGTTGGTCACTATACATTTCCACTGGGTAGTCATCTGGTCTCAGGGTTTTCCCAGATTGTAGGGTACTAATGGTCGTCTGAACTTCCTATAATGTGACCGGCTGCTCCAATTTATTTCTCTGAGCAAGGTAGAGAACCGGGAGGTCCACTTCCTCCAAATAAGTCAATAACTCATTTAAGGGGTTGGTCACTCGGGAGGAATAGAAGTGTTCACAATATTTAACAAAACATGCATTAATTAGAGTAGGATCACTTAAGGGAGAGCCGTCTGAGGCCTACAGAACAGCTATATTAGTCACAGGGGTTTGTTCTCTAGCCAACCAGGCCAGCAAGCTCCCGGTTTTGTCACCCTGCACAAAGATTCTCTGCTTTTGGTGAAGCAGCGACTTCCTAGCCATGTCAGTATGTAACAGGATAGCCTCCCGAACAGCCAGCTGTAGGTCATGGTGGGACACGGGATCAGTATTGACTACATATCTTGCTTCCATGTCAGTGAATAGGTGGCATTACTATAATGCCACCTATTCAGCCTACGCTAGGGACGTCTGTGTTCTAATCCATAAATCCCCAGCTTACTGATGTCTGGAAATGGAAGAATTCTGAGCTTAGGGCATTTACCTGTTATTCTGCTACACACAAAATGTTATCTAGAATTGATATCGTCTATGCTAGTTCCCCCATTTCAGCCTGTCTGCAGGAGATTACTATTTTGCCTTGGGGCATCTCTGATCATGCTCCCCTGCTGCTACTCTTGCAGCTCTCGAGTTCTGCCTTTAATCGGCTATGGGATTTGTCCCACTACTGGGTCACTGACTGACACCCTCCCAAAATTGGAAGCCCAGGGCTCGGATGGAAGTGGGGGCTGTCATGGTTTATTGCACAGGGGCCCTGAAGACAGAGGGGCCAATGTAATGGACGAAGAGTTTCCACCCATGAAGCGGCTTCCTCCAGGACTGTAAAAAATTGTACCGTTTCTCTGTCTTGAATCCGGAGTTTTGCAGGGTAGAACATACTATATTTTAGACCCTTGGAGCAAAACTTAGCCTTGACACCATTGAAGAATCTGTGCTGATTGAATAATCTGGGAACATCATCAGTTTAATGTTCTCATAGAGGAGTTCCACCCAGGATCTGGCCTCCCTGAGCGCCAAGTCTTGATTGCGGTAGTTCAGAGGGTGCAATATAAAGGTGCATGGGGTGGCCCCGGGAGGGCCTCAATTAGCAGGTATGCAGTGAGCCCTCTCCACCACGAAGAAGGTGGCATAGGGCAGTAGATTGCAGAGCAAGGTCTCAGTGAAGTGTGGTGCATCGGCCCCCTCAGCTCCCTCTGGCAGGCCCATGATGCGGATATTGTTAGGTCAGCTTTTATTCTCTGCATCTTTGGCCTGTGCCACCAAATACTTTACCTTGACACATAGGGGATGATGTTCTGCAGAGTGCCCCCTGCTGGTATCCTCCATGTTCGAGACCCGCTGCTCTGCTGGACCTCAGGCAGTACCCCAGTAGAGAAAGGCTCAGATAGGGAACAAGCAGAAGTGTAGCCAATGAAAAAGCCAAAAGGTAGATGCCAAATAGTAGTTGGCTGGGATAAGCCAAAAGCGTAGTTGATGAACAATCCAAAAGGTTGGTAACAAGTGATGGCAAAAATAAGGATAGCAACAGGAAGACAGGGAGTAAGATAGCAGTAGGAGAGAGCACAATAATCTGCCAAACAGGAAGTGCAAGGACATGGCTTAAATAGAACAATTCATGGAAGGAGCAAAGAGTTTAAGGTTCAACAGAGACAAGGTATAAAGCAATGTTCATGGGACCAGACAAGGAGCTATCCAGCATTTCAGGTTGCACAGTGAGAAGAGCCACAGCCAGACACTGCATAGTTTCCAGGTTCAGATCCGGATCCTGACAATTGTATTTAAACTGAGTGATTTGAATAGAATACTGTTTTATGGCCAGTTTATGCAGTGGAAACAGTGGGTATCAGTTCAATATATAGAATTTTTGGTTTGTGTTTTCTTTGGCACTTCTTTTCATTTAGCAGAAGGGTAAGCCTTTAGACATCTGAGTCACAGAAAAGCACACTTTCAGACTACAAGGAAAACAAGTATGCCTCATTTTCTTATGAACCCGGATGTGGCCCAGTGAATCGGCTGGCAC
Organism: Aquarana catesbeiana; assembly: GCF_042186555.1. Lineage (NCBI taxonomy): Eukaryota > Metazoa > Chordata > Amphibia > Anura > Ranidae > Aquarana > Aquarana catesbeiana. The sequence goes on along the minus strand of NC_133335.1, from coordinate 33,744,667 downwards.
CAGGATCAATGGGTGGTGTTTTGTTTTCCTATTTCAGATGCTATTTATCTTTGACATGTTTCAGCATGATCTCCTTAAATATGTGTATTTGTATTATAGCATCCCACTGTTGAACACTCAAATAGAAACCATAGTATATTTTCAGTAAAGTTATTACTGTAACATTTAGCTGAAATGTACCTGATATTTCAAGTAACTCCCTCTAGTGACCACGTACAGTGGGGACGGAAAGTATTCAGACCCCCTTAAATATTTCACTCTGTTATATTGCAGCAATTTGCTAAAATCATTTAAGTTCATTTTTTTCTTATTAATGTACACACAGCACCCCGTATAGACAGAAAAACACAAAATTGTTGACATTTTTGCAGATTTATTAAAAAAGAAAAACTGAAATATCACATGGTCCTAAGTATTCAGACCCTTTGCTCAGTATTTAGTAGAAGCACCCTTTTGATCTAATACAGCCATGAGTCTTTTTGGGAAAGATGCAACAAGGTTTTCACACCTGGATTTGGGGATCCTCTGCCATTCCTCCTTGCAGATCCTCTCCAGTTCTGTCAGGTTGGATGGTAAACGTTGGTGGACAGCCATTTTTAGGTCTCTCCAGAGATGTTCAATTGGGTTTAAGTCAGGGCTCTGGCTGGGCCATTCAAGAACAGTCACAGAGTTGTTGTGAAGCCACTCCTTCGTTATTTTAGCTGTGTGCTTAGGGTCATTGTCTTGTTGGAAGGTAAACCTTCGGCCCAGTCTGAGGTCCTGAGAACTCTGGAGAAGGTTTTCGTCCAGGATATCCCTGTACTTGGCCGCATTCATCTTTCCCTCGATTGCAACCAGTCGTCCTGTCCCTGTAGCTGAAAAACACCCCCACAGCATGATGCTGCCACCACCATACTTCACTGTTGGGACTGCATTGGACAGGTGATGAGCAGTGCCTGGTTTTCTCCACACATACTGCTTAGAATTAAGACCAAAAAGTTCTATCTTGGTCTCATCAGACTAGAGAATCTTATTTCTCACCATCTTGGAGTCCTTCAGGTGTTTTTTTAGCAAACTCCATGCGGGCTTTCATGTGTCTTGCACTGAGGAGAGGCTTCCATTGGGCCACTCTGCCATAAAGCCCTGACTGGTGGAGGGCTGCAGTGATGGTTGACTTTCTACAACTTTCTCCCATCTCCCGACTTCATCTCTGGAGCTCAGCCACCGTGATCTTTGGATTCTTCTTTACCTCTCTCACCAAGGCTCTTCTCCCCCAATAGCTCAGTTTGGCCGGACGGCAAGCTCTAGGAAGAGTTCTGGTCGTCCCAAACGTCTTCCATTTAAGGATCATGGAGCACTGTGCTCTTAGGAACCTTAAGTGCAGCAGAAATTTTTTGTAACCTTGGCCAGATCAGTGCCTTGCCACAATTCTGTCTCTGAGCTCTTCAGGCAGTTCCTTTGACCTTACGATTCTCATTTGCTCTGACATGCACTGTGAGCTGTAAGGTCTTATATAGACAGGTGTGTGTCTTTCCTAATCAAGTCCAACCAGTATAATCAAACACAGCTGGACTCAAATGAAGGTGTAGAACCATCTCAAGGATGATCAGAAGAAATGGACAGGACCTGAGTTAAATATATGAGTGTCCCATCAAAGGGTCTGAATACTTAATACCATGTGATATTTCAGTTTTTCTTTTTTAATAAATCTGCAAAAATGTCAACAATTCTGTGTTTTTCTGTCAATATGGGGTGCTGTGTGTACATTAATGAGGAAAAAAATGAACTTAAATGATTTTAGCAAATGGCTACAATATAACAAAGAGTGAAAAATTTAAGGGGGTCTGAATACTTTCCGTCCCCACTGTATGTATCAGGGAAAATTACTAAAAGTCTGCTGGGAAAAGGGTCGGGGACTTCAGTGCACACAGCTGCACAGATGTGAACCAAGGGATCATTCACATGTGAGGTTGAGAGATGGTAAAGCCACATGATTGAATGTTTTTACCACCCCCAACTGCTTTTACTTTAGCTGCAGAGGTCATACATATGCTTTGGCCATGACAGGAAGTACAGTGCCTTGAAAAAAGTATTCATACCCCTTGAAATTTTCCACATTTTGCCATCTTACAACCAAAAGCGTAAATGTATTTTATTGGGATTTTATGTGATGGACCAACACGAAGTGGCACATAATTGTGAAGTGGAAGGAAAACGATAAATGGTGTTTTTTACAAATAAATAACTGAAAAGTGTGGCCGTGCATTTGTATTCAGTCCCCTTTGATACCCCTAACTAAAATCTAGTGGAAACAATCGTCTTTAGAAGTCACCTAATTAGTAAATAGAGTTCACCTGTGTGTAATTTAATCTCAGTATAAATACAGCTGTTCTGTGAAGTCCTCAGAGGTTTGTTAGAGAACTCTAGTGAACAAACAGCATCATGAAGGCCAAGGAACACACCAGACGGGTCAGGGATAAAGTTGTGGAGAAGTTTAAAGCAGGGTTAGGTTATAAAAAAATATCCCAAGCTTTGAACAGCTCATGGAGCACTGTTCAATCCATCATCGGAAAATGGAAAGAGTATGGCACAACTGCAAAGCTACCAAGACATGGCCGTCCACCTAAACTGACAGGCCGGGCAAGAAGAGCATCAAACAGAGAAGCAGCCAAGAGGCCCATGGTAACTCTGGAGGAGCTGCAGAGATCCACAGCTCAGGTGGGAGAATCCTATTAGTCGTCCACTCTACAAATCTGGCCTTTATGGAAGAGTGGAAAGAAGAAAACCATTGTTGAAAAAAAGCCATAAGACATCCCGTTTGCAGTGTGTGAGAAGCCATGTGGGGGACACAAACATGTGGATGAGGGTGCTCTGGTGAGATGAGACCAAAATTTTACTTTTTGGCCTAAAAGCAAAAGGCTATGTAAGGCGGAAAACCAACACTGCACATCAAACCATCCCCACCGTGAAACATGTTGATGCCAGCATCATGTTGTGGGGATGCTTTTCTTCAGCAGGGAAGCTGGTCAGAGTTGATGGGAAGATGGATGGAGCCAAATACAGGGCAATCTTAGAAGAAAATCTGTTATGCTGTGTACACACGACCGGACTTTTCGTCGGACTGAACACCGAAGGACTTTTCGACGGAGTTCCGACTAAACGGACTTGCCTACACACAATTACACCAAAGTCCGATTGTTTCTAACGTGATGACGTACGACCAGACTAAAATAAGGAAGTTGATAGCCAGTAGCCAATAGCTGCCCTTGCGTCCTTTTTTTGTCCGTCGGACTAGCATACAGAAGAACGGATTTTTCGATCAGACTCGAGTCCGTCGGATAGATTTGAAACATGTTCTATTTCTAAAGTCTGACAGATTTTTCGACAGAAAAGATCCGGTCGTGTGTACACGGCATTAGAGTCTGCAAAAGGCTTAAGATGGTTGGTATCAGGTGATGAACAATTCAAAGGTTGGTAACAAGTGATATCAAAGCTACGGGACAGCAACAGGAAGACAGGGAGTAAGATATCGACAGGAGAGAGCACAATAGTCTGCCAAACAGGAAGTGCAAGGACATGGCTGGTTTAAATAGAAAATTCATGGGAGGAGCAAAGAGTTCAAGGTTCAACAGAGACAAGGCATAAAGCAGCAATGTCCATGGGACCAGACAAGGACCTATCCAGCATTTCAGGTTGCACAGTGAGAAGAGCCACCGCCAGACACTGCGGAGGTCCCAGGTTCAGATCTGAATCCTGACAACTGTCGGATAGATTTGAAACATGTTCTATTTCTAAAGTCTGACAGATTTTTCGACAGAAAAGATCCGGTCGTGTGTACACGGCATTAGAGTCTGCAAAAAGGCTTAAGATGGTTGGTATCAGGTGATGAACAATTCAAAGGTTGGTAACAAGTGATATCAAAGCTACGGGACAGCAACAGGAAGACAGGGAGTAAGATATCGACAGGAGAGAGCACAATAGTCTGCCAAACAGGAAGTGCAAGGACATGGCTGGTTTAAATAGAAGATTCATGGGAGGAGCAAAGAGTTCAAGGTTCAACAGAGACAAGGCATAAAGCAGCAATGTCCATGGGACCAGACAAGGACCTATCCAGCATTTCAGGTTGCAAAGTGAGAAGAGCCACCGCCAGACACTGCGGAGGTCCCAGGTTCAGATCTGAATCCTGACAACTGTATTTAACCACTTCAGCCCGGAGGATTTTCCCTCTTAAAGGGGTTATAAACCCTCATCGTTTTTCACTTTAATGCATTCTATGCCATAGGCGTGCGCAGGGGGTGTGCCAGGTGTGCATGGGCACACCCTAATCACTCTATGCGGTGCTGATTCCCCTTACTGCCAAAGCTTGCCCTTGTGTTGTGCCTCTGCTGCTGCCTTTCCTCCATTCCTCTCCTCTGCTGTGTGGGATATTTCAGGATGGAGTGTGGGGGAAGGAGCTAATCAATATGTCATTTACCGACCTCTTCCTTTTCTAAATGAATACAGCGAACACACTCACTAACTGTGTTCAATCATAACTGAAGCATAGTGAACTCTCAGGACAAACGTAAAGCAATAGTCAGAAGCATAGTGAACTATGTTTACTATGCTTCGGTTTGTGAATAAATAGGAAGCCGCTCAGCACAGAGTACTTCCCATTCATTCACTGTTTGGTGCAGCTGAGGCTGCAGAGAAAGGAAAGTGTTTGAGCTTTGGGGTGCACCCCCTAATACAATGGTCTGCGCACACCTATGTTCTATGCATTAGGGTGGAAAACATTCTGTGGTGCTGCAGCCCCCCCGAGCCCCCGTTTTACTTAAATGAACCCGATCCTTCTCCGGCCGGGAACGAGTACACCAGCTCTACCTGGTGTCTCGTGTCCTGATTGGATAGATTGATAGCAGCGCAGACATCGGCTCCCGCTGCTGTCAATCATATCCTATGACGCGGGGCCGAGTCCGGCATTCTGTGTGAATGGACACAGATGCGGGACTCGGGAGCGCGCCCTCATGGGTGTTCACCAAGGAGACAATTCTCCAAGGTGGACACTCGAAGCGGGGAGGAGCTACCAGCGCTGCTGAGGGACTCTAGAAGAGGTAGATCAGGGCTACTCTGTGCAAAGTGAACTGCACAGTGGAGGTAAGTATGATATGTTTGTTTTTTTTTGTTTTTTTTTTAAATGAGGGTTTACAACCCCTTTAATGACCAGGTCATTTTTTGTGATTCGGCACTGCGTCGCTTTAACTGACAATTTTTTTCCCACAAATAGAGCTTTCTTTTGGTGGTATTTGATCATCTCTGCAGTTTTTATTTTTTGCGCTATAAACAAAAAAAGAGCGACAATTTAAAAAAGAAAACAATATTTTTTACTTTTTGCTATAAAAAATGTTTAAAAACAAATTTCTTCATCAGTTTAGGCCAATATGTATTCTTTTACAAAATCAAGGTAAAAAAAAAAAAAAAAAAATCGCAATAAGTGTATATTGATTTTTTTTTTTTACTAGTAATAGCGGCGATCAGCGATTTTTAGTGGGATTTCGGCAGACAGATCGGACACTTGACACTTTTTTGGGACCATTGACATTTATACAGCGATCAGAGCTAAAAGTAGCCACTGATTACTGTATAAATGTCCCCGGCAGGGAAGGGGTTTATCATTAGGGGGCGATCAAGGGGTTCAAATGTGTTCCCTCATGAGTGTTTCTAACTTTGGGGTGATGAGACTGACTGGAGGAGACATATCGCTGTTGCTAATTACAAGGAACAGCAGATCTGTCTCTCCTCCCCTGTCAGAACGGGGATTTGTGTGTTTACATACACAGATCCCCGTTCTGGCTCTTGTGGCCGTGATTGCAGGTTGCCAGCAGACATTGTGGCCACAGGGAATGCTCATTGGTCCCCCGCCGTCCAGCGTTCTCGCCTTATGGCTCTTAAAGGAGCCAATGCACAGGTATGGCGATTCGTGGGAATGAGCCAACCTGCCACTGTAAATATGCGTGAGCTGGTCGGCAAGTGGTTAAACTGGGTTTAGCTGATTAGAATACTGTTTTATTGCCATTTTTTGCAGTGGAAACAGTGGGTATCATCAGTTCAATATAAAGGATTTAGTTTGTGTTTTCTATTGCACTCTTTTCTGTTTAGCAGACAGGTAAACCTTTAGACACAGGAGAGCACACTGTCAGACTACAAAGAAAACAAGTATGCCTCATTTTCTTATGAACCCGGATGTGGGCTAGTGAATCAGCTGTTAACAGGATTAGTGGTTGATGTCTTGTTTTGCCATTTCAGAAGCTAAAGTATTTATGTATGCAATGTTTCAGCATGATCTTCTCAAATACTGTATGTGTATTTGTGTTGCAGTATCCCGCTGTTGAACACTCAAATAGAAACTATAGCGTCTTTTCAGTAAGCAAAAGTTATAACATTTACTTGAAATTTTACCTGATATTTAAAGTAACTCCGTCTAGTGACCATGTACAGTCAGGTCCATAAATATTGGGACATCGACACAATTCTAATCTTTTTGGCTCTATACACCACCACAATGGATTTGAAATGAAACGAAAAAGATGTGAATTAACTGCAGACTTTCAGCTTTAATTTGAGGGTATTTACATCCAAATCAGGTGAACGGTGTAGGAATTACAACAGTTTGTATATGTGCCTCCCACTTTTTAAGGGACCAAAAGTAATGGGACAGATTAACAATCATCCATCAAACTTTCACTTTTTACTACTTGGTTGCAAATCCTTTGCAGTCAATTACAGCCTGAAGTCTGGAACACATAGACATCACCAGATGCTGGGTTTCATCCTGGTGATACTCTGCCAGGCCTCTACTGCAACTGTCTTCAGTTCCTGTTTGTTCTTGGGGCATTTTCCCTTCAGTTTTGTCTTCAGCAAGTGAAATGCATGCTCAATCGGATTCAGATCAGGTGATTGACTTGTCCATTGCATAACATTCTACTTCTTTCCCTTAAAAAAACTCTTTGGTTGCTTTTGCAGTATGCTTTGGGTCATTGTCCATCTGCACTGTGAAGCGCCGTCCAATGAGTTCTGAAGTATTTTGCTGAATATGAGCAGATAATATTGCCCGAAACACTTCAGAATTCATCCTGCTGCTTTTGTCAGCAGTCACATCATCAATAAATACAAGAGAACCAGTTCCATTGGCAGCCATACATGCCCACGCCATGACACTACCACCACCATGCTTCACTGATGAGGTGGTATGCTTTGGATCATGAGCAGTTCCTTTCCTTCTCCATACTCTTCTCTTCCCATCACTCTGGTACAAGTTGGTTCATCTGTCCATAGGAACTGTGAAGGCTTTTTTAGATGTTGTTTGGCAAACTCTAATCTGGCCTTCCTGTTTTTGAAGCTCACCAATGGTTTACATCTTGTGGTGAACCCTCTGTATTCACTCTGGTGAAGTCTTCTCTTGATTGTTGACTTTGACACACATACACCTACCTCCTGGAGAGTGTTGATCTGGCCAACTGTTGTGACTGGTGTTTTCTTCACCAGGGAAACAATTCTTCGTCATCCACCACAGTTGTTTTCCGTGGTCTTCCGGGTCTTTTGGTGTTGCTGAGCTCACCGGTGCGTTCTTTCTTTTTAAGGATGTTCCAAACAGTTTATTTGGCCACACCTAATGTTTTTGCTATCTCTCTGATGGGTTTGTTTTGCTTTTTCAGCCTAATGATGGCTTGCTTCACTGATAGTGACAGCTCTTTGGATCTCATATTGAGAGTTGACATCAACGGTTTCCAAATGCAAATAGCACACTTGAAATGAACTCTGGACCTTTTATCTGCTCCTTGTAAATGGGATAATGAGGGAATAACACACACCTGGCCATGGAACAGCTGAGCAGCCAATTATCCCATTACTTTTGGCCCCTAAAAAGTGGGAGGCACATATACAAACTGTTGTAATTCCTGCACCGTTCACCTGATTTGGATATAAATACCCTCAAATTAAAGCTAATAGTCTGCAGTTAAAGCACATCTTTTTTGTTTAATTTCAAATCCATTGTGGTGGTGCATAGAGTCAAAAAGATTAGAATTGTGTTGATGTCCCAATATTTATGGACCTGACTGTATGTATCAGGCAAAGTGACTAGTAGTCTGCTGGGATAAGCTCAGTTAAAGTATAAGTAAACCCCCCTATCATTTTTAGCTAAGGAAGTTGCCATCTTTGCCTCTGTTTAATCTACAACTGCCATGATGCTGCACATGTGATCAGGTATGACACCAGCCATTGGATGGTTTGACAGTTTGGTTGAGAGCACAACCAATGGCAGTGTTACATTTCCGGCATGTGCCAGAAATGAAACTGTTTTATGGTTGGGTTTACTTCCGCTTTAAGCCAGCCCTAGACTGAACAATTTTCTTGATTCCCCCATAAACACAGTGCTGATGACGGAACCCCTCCCGCATAGCCATTGTCACAGGGGAAGCTGTATTGTCAATACTATAGTGAGTTTATAATGAGATGGACCTCAGCTTACACTGAAAGAGTAGCAGAGACACACAGTCTGTAAACAGTACCTCTGGGCAGGTAGCACGAGGTGACTGTATTCCCTGTTCACCGTATCCTATCATGTTGTCTATTTAGGTAATATAGATTGCCAGCTGACTCATTTTTCATTTACAACTGTAATTTGTAGGCCAACCTAGCATCTACTTAACTTGCACATGGCTTTGAAGATGATAACAGTTTAGTAAATTATAACATTGAAACCTGAAATATTTAGCATTTTTATAATCTGAAGGTACCAATCCACTGAATACAATCTTCTCTGGAAATCTGTACAATTTCATACAGACTGGGCATCGATGCTGACAGCTTTACCCATTTTCAGATCCTCAGAGAGTTCTTTGACATGAGGTGCCAGGTTGAACTTCCAGTGACCAGTATGAGTGAGTGAGAGCGATAACACCAAATTTAACACACCCGCTCCCCATTCACACCTGAGACCTTGTAACACTAACGAGTCACATGACAAGGGGGAGGGAAAATAGCTACTTGGGCCAATTTGGACATTTTCACTTAGACCCCTTTCACACTGGAGGCATTTTTCAGGCACTACAGCACTAAAAATAGCGCCTGCATAGCGCCTGAAAAAAGCCTCAGCTGCAAACCCAGTGTGAAAGCCCGAGTGCTTTCACACTGGGGCGCTGCACCGGCAGGGCGTCACAAAAAGTCCTGCCAGCAGCTTCTTTGCAGCGGTGTGAATAGACCGCTCCTCCACTGCTCCTCCACTGCTCCTCCACCGCTCCTGCCCATTGAAAACAATGGGGCAGCGCCACCATACCGCCGGCAAAGCGCCACTGCAGCAGCGTTTCGCGGGCGGATTTAACCCCTTTTCAGCTGCTAGCGGGGGGCTAAACCGCCTCGCTAGCGCCCGAATAGCGCCGCTAAAATGACAGTAGTGCATCGCTAAAAATAGTGCCGCTTTACCGCTGACGCCCGGGGCGGCTCAGTGTGAAAGGGGTCTTAGGGGTGTACTCACTTTTGTTGCCAGCGATTTAGACATTAATGGAGTTAATAATTGGAGTTATTTTGAGGGGACAGCAAATGTACACTGTTATACAAGCTGTACACTCACTACTTTACATTTTAGCAAAGTGTCATTTCTTCAGTGTTGTCACATGAAAAGATATAATAAAATATTTACAAACATGTGAGGGGTGTACTTACTTTTGTGAGATACTGTATATCTTGCCACTTTTGTTTTTGGGAGGACTAACAATCAGCCAAGTTGAATATTTTGGCCAACTGCTATTGTTTACCCCAAATTTGCTAGTAGTGGTGTCAGTCCACTCCCTTCCCTTCAACAGTCATTAAAGTGATTTTAAAGGCATAACTGTTTTTTTTTTTTAATAACAAACATGTCATACTTACCTGCTCTGTGTAATGGTTTTGCACAGACTAGCCCCGATCCTTCTCTTCTCGGATCCCTCGCCTGTACTCCTGGCTCCGCCCCCATGCCAAGTGCACATCACTTACCTGTAATGAAATATGTTGTGCAGGTAGCTGGATCCTGGAGCAATCTGCACTGCAGGGATGCCTGTCCTCTTCCTGTCTCTAAACTTCCAGTGCTGGAATGGTTAATAGCTTTGGGTCTTCCGGTGAAGCAGCAGTACAGCTGGTCTGACGTGAACACACCCCCTCCTTCCTCCTCCTCCATTGACAAAAGTTCTTTCATTGATTAAGCTGGCCATACAGTCATACATTTTCAGACGAATGTTCGCATGAAGCTTCATCCGACCATTCATGCGAAAATTCTTTGTACTTTTATAACAAAAGTGGCACTAGAGTCTCAGGTTGGGTAAATGAGCACAGACAAATGTCACTCATCCTTAATTTGCTTCTTTTTTTTTTTTCCATTACAAAATAACTCCACATGTCCGCATCAAGAGATAGACACACTGTAGGTGAAAGATGCATGGGAGGTATTTGTTTTTTAAAGGGGCTGTAAAGGTTTTTTTTTAAATAACATACATGCTATAATTACCTGCTCTGTGCAAGGGTTTTGCACAGAGCGACCCCGATCCTCCTCTTCTGGGGTCCCCCAGCGGCGCTTCTGGCTCCTCCCCAGATCGAGTGCCCCCTCGGAGACCCACATTCCAAGGGGACACCCGTGCGGGCGCGCTCCCGGGTCCTGCTGCTACGTCCATTGACACAGACAGCAGGACTCGGCCCCGCCCCCTAGCTCCCGTGTCACTGGATTTGATGGCTGCAATGGCTGCGCTGCTATCAATCTACCCAATGAGGACATGAGACAGCGGCTGCAACTGCTGTGCTCATCCCCGTCGATCAGGTGCGGGTAAGTAAAAGGGGGGCTGCTGCACTACAGAAGGTTTTTCACCTTAATGCATAGAATGCATTAAGGTGAAAAACCGCAAGGGTTTACAACCCCTTTAACCAGGACCGAGCCTCTTTTTGAGATTTGTTGTTTACAAGTTAAAAACTGTTTTTTTTTGCTAAAAAATTACTTAGAACCCCCAAACATTATACATTTTTTTTCTAACACCTTAGAGAAGAAAATGGCAGTCGTTGCAATACTTTCTGTCACACCGTATTTGAGCAGCGATGTTACAAGCGCACTTTTTTTGGGGAAAAAATACACTTTTTTAATCAAAAAAATAAGACAACAGTAAAGATAGCACATTTTTTTTAATATTGTGAAAGATAATGTTACGCCAAGTAAATTGATACCCAACACGTCACGCTTCAAAATTGCACCCGCTCGTGGAATGGCGACAAACTTTAAACCCTTAAAAATCTCCATAGGCAACGTTTAAAAACTTCTACAGGTTGCATGTTTTAAGTTACAGAGGAGGGCTAGAATTATTGCTCTCGCTCTATCGCAGCGATACCTCACATGTGTCGTTTGAACACCATTTTCATATGTGGGAGCTACTTACGTATGCGTTCACTTCTGCATGTGAGCTCGGCGGGACAGGGCGCGTTTAAAAAAAAAATTTCTTTCTTATTTATTTTACCTTTTTTTTTTTTTTTTTTTTACACTGTTCTTTTAAAAAAAAAAATTTGTGTCGCTTTTATTCCTATTACAAGGAATGTAAACATCCCTTGTAATAGAAAAAAAGCACGACAGGACCTCTTAAATGTGAGATCTGGGGTCAAAAAGACCTCAGATCTCATATTTACACTAAAATGCAATAAAAAAAAAAAAATTGTCATTTAAAAAAATCCCCCCCAAAAAAATGGCCCTTTAAGAGCTATGGGCGTAAGTGACGTTTTGACGTCGCTTCCGCCCTGCAATGGTATGGCCATCGCCTCCTTGCTCGTCTCCATACCCAGCATGCGAAAGGATCCGATCGCCTCCGCCGCTGCCGACAACTCCGGTAAGAGTCGGAGGGCACCGGAGCGAGGCAGGAGGGGGGGGGGGCCTCTCCCGCCGCTGATAAAAGTGATCTCGCGGCGAATCCATGGCAGAGACCACTTTTATCTGAAGGCGGACCGCTGGCTGAAGCTACCTGCTGCCATAACAACGATATCCCTCTTCAAAGTTAGGACGTATATCGGCGTGCGGCGGTCCGTAAGTGGTTAAGTACATTCTGTTTTTATTAAGTCAATTTATATAAAAATATACAACCATAGAAAATTGGAATAACTGAACTGACCTTAGATGGTTGGATAGCTATATCACACCAAGTAAATAATCCTACACTATGGTACATGTGTGTCTTAGAACTAAAACTAAAAGTATAAAAAAACTAAAAAAGAAACAGCCAAAGCATGTCAAGCTAGAATAATTAAAAAGTAATATGTAGTGAGGAACTGTCTGGAAGGATTGTGGAAGGTGTGTATATAGTATGTCACCTAGGGTTCTCAAAAACACATGGTGAGGGGAGCCACGGTTTATGGTTGGTGTGGAATGCTGATGGTGTGGAATGTGTGGTGATGCTTTGTAGAACTTTGGATGGGATAAAGTCTCAAATCCCAGGTCACATAAACAATTGAGTATTGTCCATGATACTTTTTTTTTATTTGCACTAACATCCGAATTTTCAGAACACGCTTGATACTGCTTGGACCTTGAAGAAGGGGCACAACCTAAAGGTTTCTCCTGAAAATTTGGATGTTAGCGCAAACAAAAAAAAGTATCATGGACAGTGCTCAATTGTCCTTGTTGCAAGTGTACCAGTACAGCTACAATCACCTCAAGCAATCCTAGGTCCACATCTTACCTGGTAACCAGACCAGTCATTTACAGCATATATGTGAGCTGACTAATGCCGTATACACACAACCGGACTTTTCGTCAGCAAAGGTTTCAACGGAACAAAACCGTCGGACAATTCGATCGTGTGTGGGCTTCATTGGACCTTTGCTGTCGAAAAAAATCAGATGGACATTAAAAATAGAACATGTTTCAAATCTTTCCGACGGACTCGAGTCTGGTTGAAAAATCCGCTCGTCTGTATGCTAGTCCGACGGATGAAAACCGACGCTAGGGCAGCTATTGGCTACTGGCTATGAACTTCCTTATTTTAGTCCGGTGTATGTCATCACGTTCGATTCAGTTGGACTTTGGTGTGATCGTGTGTAGGCAAGTCCGTTTCGTCGGAACTCCGTCGAAAGTTCGTCGAAAAGTCCTTCGGAGTTCAGCCGTCGAAAAGTCCAGTCGTGTGTACACAGCATTATGCTCATGGCTCTCTCTATTTTTGCTGTGGGAGCCTGTTGCTGTGTGAAAAGGCTCAGTGCTGACGCTGAAAAAAGTACTACCTGTATGTTTTTGGGGAGCCCATTAGGGGGCACCCTGTTATTCAGGAACTGACCTGGATTTATTTAGTGACTATTTTATTTTGTTGTTTTGTTTTATGCTATGGACTTGCTGTACAAAGCCCTCCTGCATTGCAACTGTTTGTTTGCTGCCTTGCCAAATAGAAGTGCATGATAAACTAGCCTGGACTGTTCCCAGGTGTCCCTTCCTCCATTGTCGTATTCTTCGTGTTTTTGAAGCATTCTGACAATTTTAATGAGAGCTCCAGAAGCCACATATAACTCCAGGGCAATTTCAGAATCCCACAGCCTTTTCAGTAGAAAAAGCACTTTGTGAAATTCACACAACCTGAGGTAATGAATGCAGCTTTTACTATTATACCATTTGTAAGCTACGGTGTCAATTAAAGTGTATGTAAACCCTAACAATTAACTTGCTCCCTTTTGGTATTTATTGTATTTTATTGGAATTTTATGTGATAGATCAACACAAAGTGGCATGGAATTGTGAAGTGGAAGGAAAATGATAAATTGTTTTCAAAATATTTTACAAATAAATATGTGAAAAGTGTGGGGTGCATTTGTATTCAGCCCCCCCGAGTCAATACTTTGTAGAACCACCTTTCACTGCAAGTCTTTTTGGGGATGCCTCTACCAGCTTTGCAACCAGCTTTGCACATCTTTTGCCTATTCTTCTTTGCAAAATAGCTCAAGCTTTGTCAGATTGGATGGAAAGCGTTCTGTGAACAGTTATTTTCAAGTCTTGCCACAGATTCACAATTGGATTTAGGTCTGGACTTTGACTGGGTCATTCTAACACATGAATATGCTTTGATCTAAACCATTCCATTGTAGCTTTGGCTGTATGTTTAGGGTCATTGTCCGCCCCAGTCTCAAGTCTTTTGCAGACTCTAACAGGTTTTCTTCTAAGATTGTCCTGTATTTGGCTCCATCCACCTTCCCATCAACTCTGACCAGCTTCCCCCTGTCCCTGCTGAAGAAAAGCATCCCCACAACATGATGCTGCCACCACCATGTTTCACAGTGAGGATGGTGTGTTCAAGGGTGATGTGCAGTGTTAGTTTTTCACGTACACATAGTGTTTTGCTTTTAGGCGCAAACTTTCAATTTTGGTCTCATCTGACCAGAGTACCTTCTTCCACATATTTGCTGTGTTTATCAAATGGCTTCTCGCGAACTGCAAATGGGACTTCTTATGGCTTTCTTTCAAAAATGGCTTTCTTCTTGCCACTCTTCCATAAAGGCCAGATTTGTGGAGTGCACGACTAATAGTTGTCCAGTGTACAGATTCTCCCACCTGAGCTGTGAATCTCTGCAGCTCCTCCAGAATTACCATGGACCTCTTGGCTGCTTCTCTGATTAATGCTCTCCTTGCCCAGCCAGTCAGTTTAGGTGGACGGCCATGTTTGGTAGGTTTGCAGTTGTTCCATACTCTTTCCATTTTCGGATGATGGAATAAACAGTGCTCCGTGAGATGTTCAAAGCTTGGGATATTTTTTTATAACCTAACCCTGCTTTAAACTTCTCCACAACTTTATCTTACTTATTTATTTACCTGTCTTGTGTGTTCCTTGGCGTTCATGATGCTGTTTGTTCACTAAGGTTCTCTAACAAACCTCTGAGGTCTTCACAGAACAGCTGTATTTATACTGAGATTAAATTACACACAGGTGACTTCTGAAGGAAATTGGTTCCACTAGATCTTAGTTAGGGATATCAGAATAAAGGTGGCTAAATACAAATGCAGGCCACACTTTTCAGATATTTATTTGTAAAAACATTTTTAAAACCATTGATTATTTTTCTTCCACTTCACAATTATGTGCCACTTTGTGTTGGTCCATCTGATAAAATCCCAATAAGATACATTTTATGTTTTTCGTTGTAACATGACAAAATGTGGAAAATTTCAAGGGGTTTGAATACTTTTTCAAGGCACTGTAGGTCTGGACTTTGACTGGACCATTCTAACACATGAATATGCTTTGATCTAAACCATTCCATTGTAGCTCTGGCTGTATGTTTAGGGTCGTTAGTGAACCTCCGCCCCAGTCTCAAGTCTTTTGCAGACTCTAACAGGTTTTCTTCTAAGATTGCCCTGTATTTGGCTCCATCCATCTTTCCATCAGCTCTGACCAGCTTCCCTGTCCCTGCTGAAGAAAAGCATGCCCACATCATGATGCTGCCACCACCATGTTTCACGTTGGGGATGGTGTGTTCTGGCCAAAAAGGTCAAGTTTGGTCTCATCTGACCAGAGCACATTCTTCCACATGTTTGCTGTGTCCTCCCACATGGCTTCTTGCAAACTGCAAACGGGACGTCTTATGGTTTTCTTTCAACAATGGCTTTCTTCTTGCCACTCTTTCATAAAGGCCAGATTTGTGGAGAGCACAACTAATAGTTGTCATGTGGACAGATTCTCCCACCTGAGCTGTGGATCTCTGTATCTCCTCCAGATTTACTAATTACTAATTAGGTGACTTCTGAAGGCAATTGGTTCCACTAGAATTTAGTTAGGGGTATCAGAGTAAAGGGGGGCTGAATACAAATAGTGGCATCGCTATAGGGGGGCGGGGGGTGTGTCCCACACCAGGGTGACACCTGCCAGAGGGGTGACACCAGGGGTGCATCATTCATCTGCACACATAGTTATCTGGAACAAATCCCAGCCCCGCAGGTTTGCCTATGACTTCCGGCTACCCGGTGTCATATTAACCCCCACACACAGGTCATGATGCCGCAGATGAGCAGCGCTGCAGACACCGCCTGCCCCATCTCTCCTGACCAACTAAAGCGATCACAGGACTGACCAGCAGCATTGGCCAATTGTAAGAGTTCGGGAAAGACATCCACTGGTGGGCGATGTGTATGACAGCTCTACTGTCCCGGCGGCAGCTCCTTCTAAAGTCCAGACTGCACACTTTCTGTAAGTTGTAGCTGCTCTTCAGCAGCAGCCCCTCTGTCCTCTCTTCTGTTCTGTGTAGCATGCAGTACTTAACTTTTTTACACTCTTGAGCCTTGCACCCTGTACTTTGTGAGTTTTTGAACCCTGCCCCCTGTACACAGTGAGCTTTTGAACTCTGCACCCTGTACGTAGCGCCGTCCTGAGCCTTGTGCCCTGTATACAGCGCACTTCTGTACCCTGCCCCCTGTACATAGCACAGTCCTGAGTCCTGCACCCTGTATGTAGCACATTCCTGAGTCCTGCACCCTGTATGTAGCGCAATCCTGAGTCCTGCACCCTGTACGTAGTGCAATCTTGAGTGCTGCACCCTGTACATAGCGCGCAATCCTGAGTCCTTCCCCCTGTACCCAGCATACTCCAGAGTCCTGCACCCTGTATGTAGCACGCAATTCGGCCGCGCCTACCCTTTTATGCAGTGTGCTTCCCCTGTGGGGGGGTTGTGGTGGGGGCATGGTTGAGCCTTGGGTGACACCATCAAGTGCACTGTGGCAGGCTGGACAGAAGAGCCTGATGTGCTAGCCTTCCGAGTGTACTGCTCTGTTCTGCTCATACTGTCACTCCACAGCAGCAGGACAGAGCACTGTGGCAGGCTGGAGAAGAAAGCCGCTCCGATGCGGTAAAACATGGGGGGGAGGGGGTAACACCATGTTTTTCCGCACCAGGTGACGCCAACCTTAGTGACGCCACTGAATACAAATGCACAACACACTTTTCAGATTTATTTTTGTAAACATTTTTTAAAAACTATTATTTTTCTTCCACTTCACAATTATGTGCTAATTTATGTTGGTCTATCACATAAAATCCCAATAAAATACATAAACGTTTTGGTTGTAACATGACAAAATGTGGAAAATTTCAAGGGGTGTGAATACTTTTTCAAGGCACTGTATTTTGTTATAAATCTTGTGGGCTGATAACCTCTTTTGCTCTTTGCCCTAGGGGTTTTGGTGATGAGGAGGGGGTTGGGTGATAAGGAGAAGCCCGTGTTCTTTGTAATCCATCAGACAATAGGTAGCCAGGGCTGACAGCACATGCTTTGGAATCCAGAGCCAACCATTCACTGTCTCTTCATGTCAAAGATTTAAGCTGGATACACACACAGTTTTTGTTTTTGTTCATCCAGTGGGTTGAACTGGAAAAAAAATAAACGGACAGATCCCCACATTAACACAAGCGATGTTGATGCAGGGAAATCAAATGCTGGTTTTCCAGCATGGCCGTTCATCAGAAGCCGATCGTTAGACTGGTTTCTGTTGAACAGACATTTGTACACATGGACCAAATAATCGGCAGGTTCCAGCTGAACTGCTGAGCTGAACTGAGCTTTAAAGAGAAGTATTGGGTTTACAAAAAACAACCTTATATGCCCCTAGGGTGGCTGCAGCATCGATCTGCTACTGCATTTGTCTCCCGCAGCGTCTGCAACCACTGCTGCCGGCATCCTGAAAAACTCTATGGGAGTGTGAAATCCATTGCAGAAAGACAATGCACTGAGCTTAAATTCTGGGGATTTGCCTCCTGAGCATATAATGCCCTAAATATTAGTACTTCCTATTGCACCATCCAGGTGTAGCAGCTGTCAGCCTCTCATAGAGTGTTACAGGCTGCCGGTGGGGGACTCTGGACGGTGCACTTGTGCCCACTGCTTGTACCAAAATGCCGGCCTCTCATGCCTCTGAGCCAAATGCCCAGTGTGCATGAGGCCTTAAATGACACTCATTGTCATTCAGGTGAGCACAGGTTATCAAGAACCTATCCCCTGGGGGCAAGTCATCAGACCTCTCTGGAAGCAGGAGAATGCTGCAGAGTGGCCATTACGTAGTGACCCTCTCTTCAGGATTCAGGACCCACCCACTGCCATAGGAAGGACTGTGGTGGCACACAACTGGTTTGAGGGCACCTGAAAATAAGATATGTATAAAGATTTAAAAGAAAAAGAGGCCTAGATTTGTTCCAGAAGTAATCAGAAAAAAACAAAGGTTTTTACACTGCAGGAAAGGGAAAGGTTTTAATAGTACAAAGTCATTTTTTTGGAATGAAGGTCAACTTTAAAGTGATTCTAATGCCGTGTACACACGGTCGGACTTTTCGACCGGACTGGTCTGACGGACGTCGACGGACCAAAGCCGGCGGACAATCCGATCGTGTGTAGGCTTCACCGGACCTTCAGCGGACTTTTCCAGTCGCAAATCTGACGGACTTTAGATTTGGAACTTGCTTCAAATCTTTACGTCGTAACTCCGCCGGACCCAGAAATCCGCTCGTCTGTATGCTAGTCCGACGGACAAAAACCGACGCTAGGGCGGCTATTGGCTACTGGCTATCAACTTCCTTATTTTAGTCCGGTGTACGTCATCACGTACGAATCCATCGGACTTTGGTGTGATCATGTGTAGGCAAGTCCGTTCGTTAGAAAGTCCGTCGCAAGTCCGCCAAAAGTCCGTTGAAGGTCTGGCGGACGGGCTGTCGGACTTTTGTAGCCGAAAAGTCCGACCTTGTGTATGCGGCATAAAGGATTTTGTTTGATAACAAACATGCCATACTTACTTGTTCTGTGCAATGGTTTTGTACAGAGCAGCCCCGATCCTCCTCTTCTGGGGTTGCCTGCTGGCGCTCCTGTCTACCCCCCCTCTGAGTGCCCCTATAGAAAGCGGCATGCTATGGGGGCACTCAGAGGGGGGGTAGCCAGGAGAGTTCCACCCAAAAGTGGAAATTCCACTTTAAGTACTCCTCGCCTCCTGACATGCCACATTTGGCTTCTCATTTTTTTTGGGGGGGGGGGGTGTACATAGCTCCTAACTGTCCCTGATTTTGAGGGACTGTCCCTGATTTGTAGCAATGTCCCTCTGTCCCTCTTTCCTCCTCATTTGTCCCTCATTTTGGTCACATCTATATAGTTGTATATAAAATTCACTTTTTATCTTTCAAAAAGTGTTTCCCAGTGCTAAACCTTTCATCCAAATTCTAAATTGCTGCATTTTTTCAATTTTAAAAGCCAATATAAAGGAAAAGTAGTGGTTAAAAAAAAGCACTTGTGGATTTAATTAACCTTTTTTTTGTTATTTCCCCTTTAAGGGGGCGTGGCAGGGGGCATGTCCTATGTCTACATACGTTTGCTAGTAGGTGTCCCTCATTACCATCTCAAAATGTTGGCAGTGTGTACCTACTTTAGAGAGGGACTTCCTGTCCCACTTCCTCCTTCCTGCTCTAGGCTGCCCCTCCCTCTCTGCAATTTTCTGGGACACGTCACAGGTCCCAGTAGATTGTCTGGCCACTAGCAGAACACAGCGCAACTCGCGCCCGGCCGTGAAGCCGAAAACTGTCACGGCCGGGTGCCCACAGTTGCTATGACAGCGCCAGCGGAGAGGAGGGGGAGAGGAGCGAGGCTTCGGCCACCCACATCGCTGGACCATTTGTCACGTACCTGGTGGAGATCAAGCTGTAGAGGGGGCTTCTCTTGCACCTCCTGTCCGACACCCCTGGTAGTGATGACAGGGAGTGAAGGACACAGAGTGGCACGAGGGCCGATGTAGCTGTTGGCGCTGGCTGGGCCTTGGCAGGAACCAGGTGGCTGTAGAGCGCTGGGCAGGCTCTGAGAACTGGAGCTCCGAATCGCTGGATTAGCAGATGGAGGTGTAGCCGGGACGAAAGCCAGGAGGTCATCAACAGCCGGACAGAGCAGGTACCGAGACAGGAGGCAGAGACGGGATACAAGCGGTACACAGACGGGCAGCAAGGTACAGGAACATCAGGCAGAAGCGGAGTCAAACACAAGCCGGGATCAGGTAGGCAGGCGGAAGTCGAGGAGAAGGTTCAGGTATAGCCGGGTCAAAACACAGGTAACTGGAACAGATCAGGTAAGCAGGCACTAGCTGAAAGACCACTCAGCAAAGTTCATGTATCAGTGCTCAGTTTAGGCTACTTGGCGCCCAAACGTGCACCTATGCTCGCGCATGCGCCAATACAAGTCCTTCTTTACACTGGTGTGCCCCTACTTGTGCGCAGGAGCGCGTCTGTTACCTGGACTTCTCTTACACCATTGGAAAGGTAAGTGTCTGTTTATTAATAGTCAGCCGCTACACTTTTTGCATAGTTGCCAACATTGCAAAAAAAATATGTGGGACCTTTTTTGGCTGTAGGCGGAGCCGTACAATAATTAGGGGGCGGGGCATTTGTTTGTAGGCGTGGTTTAGCAAAAAATGATAAGTGCGAAGCGCGCTGCGGCGAAAAATGGGCGCGGCTTTCATGAAAAGTGGGTGTGGCTTATGTGAAATGCGGGAGTGGCTTAAATGGGCGTGGCTCAAGAGGGTGTGGTTAGAGTCTGAGATGAATAAGGGATGGAGAGGGAAAGGGGGAGAGGGGAATGACGGGACAGCAGCCCCAGATCCTACACAATAAAAATATGTGTATTCTAGAAAGTTTAACAATCAGCAGATAAAGATACTCCAAACGCCTGGTGTTAACGCTTCAATCATCCCGACACCATGGTTGTTATGGTGTCAGGATGATTGAAGCGCATTATTTCTATTATTATATTGTAATATAAAATTAAATCATTCAACTCACCATAATGCCAAATCAGTGGGATCCCTGAGCGTGTCACTAGCCACGTTGCCTGCCACCAGCAGAGTCTGTCCTTGCATCAGGTGCCACCGGCAGAGTCCGTCCTTGCATCAGGTGCCCCCGGCAGAGTCCGTCCTTGCATCAGGTGCCCCCGGCAGAGTCCGTCCTTGCATCAGGTGCCCCCGGCAGAGTCCGTCCTTGCATCAGGTGCCCCCGGCAGAGTCCGTCCTTGCATCAGGTGCCCCCGGCAGAGTCCGTCCTTGCATCAGGTGCCCCCGGCAGAGTCCGTCCTTGCATCAGGTGCCCCCGGCAGAGTCCGTCCTTGCATCAGGTGCCCCGGCAGAGTCTGTCCTTGCATCAGGTGCCCCCGCCAGAGTCTGTATAGACCCCCTCAGTGCAGACCCCCTGCATCAGTGCAGATCCCCTCCATCAGTGCAGACCCCCCCTCTATTAGTGCAGCCCCCCTCAGTGCAGCCCCCCCTCTATTAGTGCAGACCCCCCTCAGTGCTGCCCCCCCCTCAATTAGTGCAGACCCCCCTCTATTAGTGCAGACCCCCCTCTATTAGTGCAGATCCCCCCTCAATTAGTGCAGATCCCCCCTCAATTAGTGCAGACCCCCCTCAGCGCAGCCCCCCCTCAATTAGTGCAGCCCCCCTCAGTGCAGCCCTTCTCTATTAGTACAGGCCCCCCCTCAGTGCAGCCCCCCCTCTATTAGTGCAGACCCCCCTCAGTGCTGCCCCCCCCCCTCAATTAGTGCAGACCCCCCTCTATTAGTGCAGATCCCCCCTCAATTAGTGCAGACCCCCCCTCAATTAGTGCAGACCCCCCTCTATTAGTGCAGACCCCCCTCTATTAGTGCAGATCCCCCCTCAATTAGTGCAGACCCCCCCCTCAATTAGTGCAGACCCCCCTCAGCGCAGCCCCCCCTCAATTAGTGCAGCCCCCCTCAGTGCAGCCCTTCTCTATTAGTACAGGCCCCCCCTCAGTGCAGCCCCCCCTCTATTAGTGCAGACCCCCCAGTGCAGCCCCCCCCTCAATGCAGCCCCCGCTCAGTGCAGGAGTGGCCGGTGTCCTGCCAAGAAAGTTCCCCTCGGCAATGAAGGACCCCCTGTACTGCGCAGATGCAGCGCTTGCGCAGTACGGGGCTGGGGAACGTTCGGCAAGACACGGCGACGGCGCCGTGTCTTCTGCTTGCTTCAGTGGAGAGGGGAGGGGCCGTACAGCTAAAGAAGCCGCTTCATTGGCTGCATGGATCGAGCCCCCTTCCTCTCTCCACTCAACACTAGGGGGAAGATAGAGCAGCACCATTTTGCTGGAGCCCGCTGCTCCAAACACAAAAAAACAACATTCACGATTTTCCTTATGGAAAATCCCGATTCGGGACAGCCTCCAATCGGGACGTGGGTCCCAAAATGGGGATTGTCCCGTGAAAATCGGGACTGTTGGCAACTATGCTTTTTGTAGCGGCTGACTTTTAATAAAAACAAAAAAAACGCGCGGCGCTCCGCTTTAAGGTGAAAAAACACAAAGGTTTACAACCCCTTTAAGATACGAGAAAACTTTTACCTGTAAAACCACTTTAGGTTTCGACAGAAAAGATTTAACAGATTTGCGGTAACGATGGAAACCTGGAGCCGGTTCTTTTTAAAATCACAAAAGAAAAGATGTGGTCTGAGTCATAGAGAGACTTAAAGGGCTTTCTCATTGCCTGGAAGCTTTTCTCATACCAGTACACAAACAGTGTGCAGCAGAGAAGGTGTGTCTGGTTGTCGCTGAGGATCCAGTTTAGCACTTGGGCTGTGTGTTTGTAGTGTGGTGAGGGGATTCTATAGCTGGGCAGAGGGGAGGAACCAAAGGGAGGGTCTCAAATCAAGTCTGACTTGTCTGAAAGAGGAGCTTCAGGCTGTTCCTAAGCCTGTGCATTTTTTGTACTAGCAAGCTCAACACCAGGCTACATAAAGTATTGAATCTTGTCACAAAGAGGAACTGTAAAAAAATGAAGACTTTTCCTTTGCTGCTGGTCCTGCTGCTGGTGGTGAGTAGCGAGCAACATTTTTCCTGCACGGTTCACTGCGTGGGTTATTTCCGAAAGGGCAAATCCGCTTTGCACTACAAGTACATGTAAATCTGAGGGGAAGATCTGAAATGAGGGGAAGCTCTGCTGATTTTATCATCCAATCACGTGCAAGCTAAAATGCTGTTTTTTATTTTCCTTGCATGGCCCCCTCGGATCTACAGCGACTGCACTTCCAAGCGCACTTGTAGTGCAAAGTGGATTTGCCTTTAATAAATAACCCCCTTTGTGTAGCACGTAGGAGCTACATCTGTGTTTTTATTGTAACTTTCAGTGTTCAAGATGGGCACCTTGATCTTACTTGACCAGATTTGAATATTTTAAATATCAACGACTCTTATCCTGTGATCATGTAAAACCAATTACCTATCATTTTAAAGTAAATGGTCATTTCTAGTCTCTGCACATACTTTGAACGAGACTTGTGTATTCTTGACAATCTGTGGATTTGTGGATTTCCTTTTCAGAAAGTCAATACGCTATAGCGAACTAAGGTTGGTGTCAGTGATGCGTGCAGTAACTGCTTCTAATGTTACATGGCACAGTTAGAATTTCAGTTACAGTTGCTTAAAGTGGAGTGTTTTTGACATTTTTTTTTTTTTTTCTTGCATTGCTAAAAAAAGTTGGAAGGTTCCATCGCAAATTTGACTTTGACTTTTCCGTACACGCGGTCAGAAAATCTGAAGATAAGTTTCGTTCGATGAACGATCTGCCGATTTTCTGACCGTTGGTATTTTCGGCAGACAAAAACTGGATGTGCAGGCTTGAAAATTTTTGTCTGATGTGACCACAATGTCCGATTTTATTTTTTTTTATTTTTTTATTTTTTTTATTTTCATTAGTATGGTTTTCTGACAAAAAAAAAAAAATCGGAAGAGCAACAACTAGGCATGCTCAGAAATGAAAAAACGCATACAAAAAATTCAACACATTACATCACTTTTGACGTTGAATTCTATCGTCAGAAAATACTGGAGTATAAGCCGAGTGGGGCATTTTCAGCCCCAAAAAAAAGTGCTGAAAAACTCGGCTTATACGGTATATTATTATTTTAATTACAGTAGCAATAATACTCGGATCCCCCCCAAAAAATAATTTTTTGCCGGAACTCCGCTTTAAGCTACGTCCACTATTTGTTTTTTTTTTTTGTTTGCAATTTCTTTACTTTTTACCAAGCATACAGACAAAGAGGGAGACATCTTGGCATGTACCAGAGAGTAGTCATTTACATACAGAATGAATGACAACAAATGGAACAATCCATTGGGAATGCGGACCAAATAATGACCAGTAGATATGATGACAAAAGACTTCCAAACTCAAGGGCCAGCTGCAATCTAAGTAGAGAAGCTGACTCTGACTGCATCGCTAAATTTTAGGCTACGTGAACTTTATTGGTTTTATTTGTTCTATAACTTATCATATTATTCATTTTCAGCCTTTGTAGATTTTCTTAAGCTGACTCCTGCCACCTGGTTAGTGTGTGTACCAATTCATTCTTTTTTACAACTGATGTTTAACATTTGCCTGTTATTCGCTGTATAGAAGGCCCACACTGATTTGTGTTCAATTGTCTGTTTACATAGAACAGTGATGTTCAACTAATGGTTTGCACATAATATTTAGCATATGTAATAACGCAGAGAATAGTGAATGGGCAGTACAGAAAAAAAATAATAAACACACAGTTTTAATAAATTTTTCCTTTCCCGAGTTTTAGTTCTGGCAATGCAGGTGCAGTGGTACTATAGTACTGTGTGGCAGTTCTCATAGTGTGTTTAGGGTGTTCGAGGAAAGATGTTCTTTGACCTCCCTACTAGCATGGAATGCGGAATGAGGCGAGGCATTCCCAGAATCCACAGAAGAAAATCACAGGAGTTCTTTTTCTTCTTCTGTTCCAGGTCACATGGTGATCAGGCTTAGTAAGAACTTAGTAAGGCAAGAGGTACATTTGACTACAAGTGTCTGGTCCCAAGGGCCGCACAATAAGTGCCAAGGGACTGAATGTGTCCCCCAGAACATAAGTTGGGCACTAGGGGTATAGAAAAAAGGAACAACAACAGAGCAAATTATACAATACCACTTGGTGTTTGGGGGTCGAATAATCCTCTTTTACCCAGTGGTATACAAACCCTCATGCTCAAGCCCACAAGGATGATGAGGGATTAATGCCGGCCATACATGGTTTGCATTTCGAAAGAATTTTCTTTCGACAATCGTATCAAAGAATTTTTGCACCATTAGTGGCCTGCAGCAACGGCCGATTTTCGTGCGGCAATCAAATTTGAGGAATCGGACATGTTGGAAATTTTTAGAAAAACATACGATTTTCTAATCAATGATGTGAGAATCGTGCGAGAAATGTAATAAAAAAAGAAAATTTACGGAGAGAAAAGAAGATTCCCAGCCACCAAAATCTTTTCTGCAGCAACATGAGGTGAAATTGAAGGCTTGGTCGGCCGAATTTCGAAAATCAATGGTGGCATCATCATATCACAAAAAAAAAAAAAAAAAAACTTTCTGATTTTGAAAAGAAAATTCGTTCGAAATTCCACCATGTATGGCCTGCTTAACAATAGTTGGCCAAAGATACCAAAAATTGTTGATCATATTTTACACCTTGATTCATCAGTCATTTGTGTCTGCCATCATTTGATGTTTACAGCATGGAGCTTTTGATCAAACCACCATTGGCTGTATTAAGTTGTCTGTTGTCTTGTGTCTATGAGTACCTTGCTATAGATGCTAGCAATAATCAATGTGTGTTCTCCTGGACTGTGTGTTCTCCTGGACGGGAGGGCTCCCCCCCCATCGGGAGAACACAATCGCTCAGCAGGACGGATTCTAACTGAGCGATAAAACATCTATGGCTGGCTTTACAGATTATGCAATAAGCTGTGTGTTTATTATTGTTGTGGTATGTACTGTATATCATACAAGGAAGCCTTTGCATAGTAGAGCCTTCAAACAGAAAGTATTCTCATGTCTAATTTCCTACATTTCCCAGAAAGAGAGGATTATTCCTCATTCTGGAACAGTGGGTGGAGCTTTCCAAAATCATTCCTTTACACCCCAGTAGCCAAATGTACATTCAGAACCCATCTCTAGTATAGTATATGGCCTAAAATCATATAACCATTTATTTCAACTGGCATACAGCTGTTTCAGGCTTCTTTTGCCATCATATGTGCTGTGTATGGAAACTATGGCTCCAATGGAGTAGAAGTCAGTAAGCAAGTGTAACATGAAACAAAGCTTTTGTATATTTTGTTTTGGGCTGCGTACATGGACAAATGTCAGGAAACCCATGCAACTAAAAAAAAAAAAAATTACAGGCAAAGCTGAACTTCCCTCAAGTGCGGAAGTTCCACTTTTTTGCATCTTTCCCCCTCCACTGCCACATTTTGGCACTTTTTCGGAGGGAGAGCAGGTACCTGTTTTTCACAGGTACCCGCTCCCTCTTCTAGTCAGATGCGCTGTGGCGATCTGAGCTGGAGGCTCGGCCCTTTCCCTGCACCCTTCTGGGACACATCACTGGTCCTACAGGGCTTCATTGCCAGTTGCCCTTACTTAAGATGTCAATGCCTGCACCCAAAGCAGATTTAAGAATTGGCTTGGGTGAGGACTTTGCTGGATCCCTGGACAGGTAAATGTCCTTATATTAAAAGTCTTCAGCTACAATTTTTGTAGCTGCTGACTTTTTATTTTTTAGGGGTGCCTCTTTAACTTTTTGGAGGCTATACAATTGTAATCAGTGACTGTTTAAAGCGTAACTTCATCCAAAAGGGAAGTTCTGCTCCCCCCCCCCAATCATATTTGGAATGTTTTGGGGGTTTGGGGTCCCTCCCTGACCACAACCTCTTGGGACACGTCACAGGTTCCAGGAGGCTGCGGTACTATTCAGATTGCACAGCATGATTCGGGCAATGCGCAGTGGGGAGCCAGATGTAGTCACAACCTGCTGCCCTCAGTAAACATGCTGGCGTGGAGAAACCGAAAGCTGGCGAAGAGCCGGCCCAGGTGAGGACACTGCTGGATCCGTAGACAGGTAAGAGTCCTTTTATTAAAGGTCAGCAGCTACAGTATTTGTAGCTGTTGAGTTTTTTAATTTTTTATAAATGGACTAATCTCCTCCTTTAAGGTAACAGTGTATCCCAAAACTGGTATTTCAGTATTGGATAGATGTCAGCTTATTGAATCGCCTGCTATTTTTTATATATTTCTTGATTGCTTCATTCACAAATCATATGTATTTACTGCAAGAGCTCAAATTTTTAAAAACGTACTTATTATACAAATTGTAAAAACTTTATGGGTGTGTCAACCTTTTACCCAGAATGGTGCCCTTGTTAGCAGAAAGGAATAGCACTCTGGATCCACCTTGAGTTGCCACCTCATCCCTTTAAACCCGAACACATATGAATTACACAGGTTCTGAAGGCTAATTTAATGCAGACAAGGCAACAAGTGAGTTTAATTACCACCTTAATCAGCCTCAGAACCTGTGTAATCAATATGTGTTCGGGTTTAAAGGGATGAGGTGGCAACCTTAGATCCACCACCCTCAGTTAAAGTGTCTATAGATATTAGAACAGGGTTCTTCAAACTATGGCCTTCCAGTTGTTCAGGAACTACAATTCCCATCATGCCTAGTCATGTCTGTGAATGTCAGAGTTTTACAATGCCTCATGGGATGTGTAGTTCCATAACAGCTGGAGGGCCGTAGTTTGAGGATCCCTGTATTAGAAGATAGTCTCCCAGTGGGGCTCGGTTTAGATAGACCAGGTGAAAATCCAGCATCAGTGGTGCAGTGCTGAGTAAAGGCTTTAGGGAACAAAAGATCATTCATGTTCATGAAAACCTTGTATGATGACTATTGTTTATCCCAGGACTGTCTACCTCCTGCTCTCCGTCCCTCCTCTTCTGTTTTTACCTTGTACAATTTACTTGTACATTGTTGGATGTCTGAAGCGATTTTTACAGGTGCTGCAAATAATGCCTGTGGGGTTCAACTTGACCTCAGAAACCAGTTGAAGGCCAATGAGTTTCCAAGACCAGACTGCTTCACACTGATAAAAGTGAGAGGTGGTTGCATGGTGACATTAGGCTGTTATTAGAAAAGGATAGAGGAACAGGATGGGCAGAGGTCAAAGTAGGTAGAAAAAAGTTGGCAGAGGTATAGTAATGAGCTGTTCCACTGTAATTACATTACATTACAAAATAGACTGAAAGATTCCATTAAAATATTTTTTTTTTATTGGGTTTTTAAAATAAAAAGGCATGTTTACACATTTTCCACACAACTTAATTTTTTAAAAGGTTTTAGCGTTGTAAATTTTGCAAGCCGTTAAAAGATATATTAAATTAACCCCTCACCACTCTAGCCAAATCTGAAAGAAAAAATATTTATTTTAGATAGAAAATAGAACTCTGGCCTTTTTTTTGTGCCAGAACGCACCGGTATCAGTGCTGTATTGCATACTTTGCTTCCTAAATATCAGGAGCTACTCTAAGCGTCCTATTGGTCACTTGGCATCTTCAGCACTTGATGGGAAAAGCTGAGCCTGCTATTGGCTCTGTGTAGTTGCCAAGTGTCCCGAAATCTGCAGGACATTCCCAGAACTTTGGAATCTGTTCCGCAGGACCCAGGACACATGGAATTTGCTCTGGGGTACTAAAAAAAAAACAAAAAAACTCTGCTTTCCAGCACATGCCACTAAGACACTGGGACTGTAGTTCCCAGCCCAACATTCTATCCTTCACCTGCTCAGCCTAAATATTAAAAAATTGTTTTGGCTGGAGTTGGGTTTTCAAGATAAAGTAAAGGAAAAATGTAACCACTTGACCTCTAAAAGATTTACCCCCCTCTCTTCATGCCAGGCCATTTTTTTTGCTATAAGGCACCGCGTTACTTTACCTGACAATTGCGTGGTCTTGTAACACTGTATACAGATGAAATTTATGTCATTTGTTTCCCATAAATAGAGCTTTCTTTGGTGATCTTTGATCACCTTTTGGGTATTTTTATTTTTTGCGCTATAAACTAAACCAAAAAAAAAGACCAAAATTAAAAAAAACAAAACAAAATAATCTATTTTTTACTATAAAACATATTCATAAAATAAAAAAAAATCAAATTTATTCATATTCATAATTTTAGGCCAATATGTTTTATGCTACATATTTTTGGTAAAAAAAAACAAAATCCCAATAGCATCTACAAACTATGGTGTGTGTGTGTGTGTGTATATGTGGCCCGCACCCCCTCCATTCTGTGCAGTCGGCCCACACTGTAGCAGTAAAACTACAGTGCGTGGTTGGCAAGTTGTTACTTTGGATACAGTGGGGACTAGTTAGAATCCTTGTTTTTTTTTCATGTGTTTTTTTTTTTTTTTTGTGTCTGTGTCCTTTTTAGGGAAATTTACTGTCTCTAATTGCCCTGATTACCAGTATCACCAGAAAGGAACATGAGGGTACATTCGGAATTCTGAACTGCCACCAGAACAGGAATGGGAGTTCAAAGATATCCTTTTAATTCCTGTTTTGAGTCTACAAAACGGAATTAAAAGAAAATCTCCCTAACAAGACAGATGGCAAGAAAAAAAAAATGACAATGACAGCAGTTTTAAGTCTCTACTACTGTATCCAAGATGAGAAAAAAAAAATAGGCTTTACGTATAGTTTGTTGCTTCTTAACTACCAAATATCTTCATGATATTATCAAAAACTGATGGAAAATAATCACTCATATTAGGTATTTTCATACTGTAGTTATGCTATTAGACTAAATGGAGTGTATGATTTGAATTAATTCAAATCGCTACCTACTTTTAATCGGTCCGGCATATTCTCGTAATAAAGAATGCTTCTTCAAGTATAGCTGTCTTTATTACAGTTTTCAGGGGAATCCCATTTAGGTAATTACCACCTGCAACTCTTGGCTTAAAGAATCGCCTCTGGAGCCGATGACACACACAGCAGTTTAAAGTGACTTATGTTCTGACATGCTGTAATGCGATTTTTTTGATATGACCAAAATAAAAGCTTATCGCATGTTTTCAATTTAAAAAAGGATAACGTTCTCCCTTAGGACAAAGCAGTAATAACACGTATGACATTCTTATATTAACAGTATATATGTGTTTTAATCAACAAATTGAGAAATGAGGCTGATAGATATATATTGTTACTAATTTCTTTTCTCCAAGGTGAAAACCTGTGTATGTTTCGCTTCATAACCAATTGTTCTTTTAGTTTATCTTGATCTAAGAATAAAGCATTCTTTTCAGATCCTTTTATAAAAAAAATAAAAAAATCCACTCTAAAATTATAAAACAGGAATATGTTCATATTCATTTTTCAAGGTTGGTGTAAATAGCTAATCATAATTTTTCGTAGATGTTAAGCAAGGGGTGCTCAACATTTTGAAGAGTGAGGGCCACTTACCGTATATACGCGAGTATAAGCCGACCCGAATATAAGCCGAGGCACCTAATTTTACCACTGGGAAACCTTATTGACTTGAGTATAAGCCTAGGGTGAGAAATGCGCCGGTACTGTAAGTAGAAAAGAGGGTCAACAATGCCCATTTGCAGCCTCACTGTGCCCATTTGCAGCCTCACTGTGCTCACTTACAGCCATAGGTCTCCCGAACTTCAAACTCGGTAGTTAGGGGTTCCTAGATGCCCCCTAGCTGCAGCCAAAATTTGGGGTCTCTGGACCCAAAGGGTCTCAAAATGGCATTGCTGCAGATGGACACAGTTGACCGATTTTGGGGTCCCGTATCTCTGGGCCACTTGGTGCTAGGAACCCCACATTTGATGTGCAAACCCAGTCGAACTAGCACTACAACACTTTCAAAGCTGGGGTTCCTAGCACCAAGTGGCCCTGAGATACGGGGCCCCAAAGTTGGTTCGGAAAATGTCAAGCACTTTTCTGCAGCAGAGAATGACATTTTCCGAACCAAGTTTGGGGCCTTGTATCTCGGGGCCACTTGGTGCTAGGAACCCCAACTTTGGATATATTGTAGTGCTAGTTCCACTGCACCAAGTGGCCCCGGTTCTGAAAATGTCATTCTCTGCTGCAGAAAAGTGCTTGACTCGAGTATAAGCCGAGGGGGGCATTTTCAGCACACAAAAATGTGCTGAAAAACTTTGGCTTATACTCGAATATATACGGTAGGTGTTTTGGTAACCAGTCACAGGCCACAATGAACTATGGACTTTTATCGCCATCCAAACCTCAAATGTAAACAAGCCCTTACTGTCCTGAGCCCCCCATAAGGCTGCTTTTACACTGATGTGCTGCGTTTTACCTGGACCGCGGATGCAGCACAGTGCACCAACTGCTTACCTACGGCTTGGTTGCAATGAACTTTACACTATTCTTCTTGTGTACTTCCTGAAAGTTGACCAAAATTTCTGCATTCAAGAGTTTTTTTTTTTTTTTTTCTTTTGGTGAGCTTTCAGAAAGCGCACCGAACCCGCAGGATATAGTAGAAGTTTATGGCTCAGTGTAGCTAACCTGCAGGAAAGCCGCACTGCACTTGCAGATCGTTGTGAAAGTAGCCTGATAACCATTGTAATGCAATTGCTCATATATGCCCAAACTCTGCAAAAATCTATTATCTCCATTGCTGTGATGTCCAAACTGTGATTTTCATAAACTGACCTTTCTTCATCTGCATTAATCCCCAGCTGTAGAAAATGTTGGTTTTCCAGGCGGAGTGTATTTGGTATCGCTCCACCTGCGTCGGGAGCCAGCACTATGGAAGAAGCATCGGCTTATGCAACTCTGCTCCCTCTGCAGCTGCTTGCTCCCTCTACTGCCGCCTCCATCCATATTAATGATGCTCTGGGATGGCAGGTCGGCAACCCAAAATGAAGTGTTGGGTTTTAATGGAAACAACCCTATTGATGTGTTTTAACTAGGGTTGCACCAATACCAGTATCGGTGCCGATACCGAGTATTTTCACAATTATCGGTACTCGTGCAAATGCACCGATACCTGAAACAGATACTTTCAGGCTCGGTTCTTTGAGCGGTCAGTGGGTCTCCTCTGTTGACAGCTGAAGTGTTAAAGAAGTCTGGTAATTGGAGCTGTCCAAAAAAAAAAAAAAAAAAAAAAACACCTGGCAATGTTAATTAACAACATTGCTCAGCCACTGAAACATTAAAATAAAAAGAAACATTGTTTATTTTTGTATCTTTTTGTGTCTTCATCTGCAGATCAAAGGGATGAACAAATGTTCCTCTGTTTAACCCCTTATTAACCCTTAATTTACTCTAATTAGCCTTAATTAACTCCCTATTCTCCTCCATTTAATTATTGTTTTCCTGCTTATTTTTATAAACGATAAACAATTTAAAACTTTTTTTTGTTAGTGAATATTTATATATATATATATATATATATATATATATATATATATATATATATATATATATATATAGCGTTTTATAGTTGCCCCCCTACTTTTGTCCCTGCCCCCCCCCCCAATGTGTCCCCCCCTAAATTATATATTTACATTGAAAAAGCGCCAAAAAAAATTTATTTAATTTCTAAATAACTTTTCAATGCTGTGTACCATTGCTGACAGCTGAAGTAAAAGCAAAACAGTTGCGGTAGGTATCGGTAATTGGTATCGGCGAGTACTGAAAAAAAAGTAGCGGTATTCGTACTCGTTGTAAAAAAAACAAAAAAAAAAAACCAAAAGGTATCGGTGCATCCTTAGTTTTAACATTTAAAAACAGGAGGACATCCTTTTTAACTGCTCTCGATGCTGATACTGAAGACTCTCTGCCCTAATCACTGAACTTGATTTTTTTTTTTTTTTTTTTTTTAATTGCCTACGTGAATAAAGCGTAGTGGTAAATCTATTTTAAAGTAAACCTGTATTTTGCCCATGTTGGGACAAGTAACAGATTCACCTTAACGGAGGACTGAACTTACAGTTGTGCTCAAAAGTTTGCATACCCTGTCAGAAATTGTGAAATTTTGGCATTAATATTGAAAATATGACTGATCATGCCAAAAACTGTCTTTTATTCAAGGATAGCAATCACATGAAGCCATTTATTATCACATAGGTTTTTTAAATTCTTTTTTAAATCGTGATGACGGAAATCGCCCAAATGGCCCTAATAAAATGTTTACATACCCTGGAATGTTTGGCCTTGGTACAGACACAGAAGGTGGCACACGCAGGTTAAATGGCAATTAAAGGTTAATTTCCCACATTTGTGGCTATTTAAATCACAATTAGTGTCTGTGTATAAATAGTCAATGAGTTTGTTAGCTCTCACATGGATGCACTAATCAGGCTAGACACTGAGCCATGAGGAGGTAGGAAAGAACAGTCAAAAGACCTGCGTAACAAGGTAATGAACATTTACAAAGATGGAAAAGGATATAAAAAGACAAAAGCCTTGAAAATGCCAGTCAGTACTGTTTAATCACTTAATGAAAAGTGGAAAATTTGGGGATCTCTTGATACCAAGCCAAGGTCAGGTAGATCAAGAAAGATTTCAGCCACAAGGAACTGTTCGGGATACAAAGAAAAACCCACAGGTAACCTCAGGAGAAATACAATCTGCTCTGGAAAAAGATGGTGTGGTTGTTTTTAAGGAGCACAATATGATGATAACTTGAACAAAAAAGAGCTGCATGGTCAAGTTGCCAGAAAGAAGCCTTTACTGAACAAGTTCCACAAAAAAGCCTGGTCACAATATGCCCAACAACACCTTGGCATGCGCCCAGTAAAGGCTTCCTTCTGGCAGCTCAACCATGCAGCTCTTTTTTGTTCAAGTATCGTTGACTTGTGCTCCTTTAAAAACAACCACACCGTCTTTTTGGAGAGCAGCCTGTATTTCTCCTGTGGTTACCTGTGGGTTTTTCTTTGTATCCTGAGCAATTCTTCCGCCAGTTGTGGCTGCAATCTTTCCTGGTCTACCTGACCTTGGCTTGGTATCAAAAGAGCCCCTAATTTTCCACTTCTTATTAAGTGATTGAACAGTACTGACTGCCATAGTCAAGGCTTTGGATATCTTTTTATATCTTTTTCTATCTTTGTAAAGTTTCATTACCTTGTTACACAGGTCTTTTGACTGTTCTTTTCTACCTTCTCATTGCTCAGTGTCTAGCCTGCTTAGTGCATCCATGTGAGAGCTAAAAAAACTTGTAATTTAAAAAGCCACAAATGTGGGAAATTAACCTTTTAATTGACATTTTAACCTGTGCGTGCCACCTTCTGTGTCTGTACCAAAACCAAACATTCCAGGGTATGTAAACTTTTTATCAGGGTGATTTCTGTTATGATTTAAAAAGGATCCAAAAAACTATGTGATAATAAATGGCTTCATGTGATTAATATCCTTAAATAATACTCTGTTTTCTTTTTGGCATGATCAGTCATATTTTCAATATTAATGCCAAAATTTCACAATTTCTGCCAGGGTATATGAACTTTTGAGCACGACTGTACCTTACCAAGTAACTGAATGCTTGGTCCATCACTAGGCTGCAGGAGAATAATGTGGTACATCAATGTGTGGGAGAACACATGACTCTCCCTCAATGTGGTGTTTATTGCATATGCAACAGCCAATAGAGCGGCGTCACATAGGGGGTGCAGGGAGTGTGCAGAGACCTGTGTAAGCTTCCATTGGCTCACCAAGCTCAATTTACACAAGAATCTCAGGTGGGCTAGTAGGAAAGATGGGTGCAGCAGGGAAGCGCAGGGAAAGAGAGCCTATCACTTTACCCAGTATTGGCAAAATAGGCTTGATTTTTGGCTTCTACCAGCGGCATACTGTTAGGCCTCACGTGCACGGACATTTTTACAGCCGCTTTTTTGAACGTTTTTTGCAGCTTAAAAAGGCCTGTCTATGTTAGTCTTTGGCTTCATGCCCACCTAGGCGTTTTTGAGCTGCAAATGGCATAGGCGTTTTTAAGCTGTAAAAAAAACCCAGGACCAGTGGGTTCTGAGAGACGTTTTTCAGCTGTAAAAACACTCTAACGCTGATAAACCCTCAAAAACGTCATTCACCAACGTTTTTTAACGTTTTTGAACCAAAAAAAAAACGCTAAAAAACGCTATTGCAAAAACACTGAAAAAAGCTGAAAAAGTTAAAAAAAATTCACTGCAAAGATACTGGCGTTTTCATAACGTTATTTTAACATCCCGTGTGCATCAAAGACCGTTGATTAACATTCCCGGATTTTCTTTTTTATCATTATTTCTAATGCCCCGTACACACGGTCGGATTTTCCGACGGAGAATGTTCGATGGGAGCTTGTTGTTGGAAATTCCGTGTGTAGGCTCCATCGGACATTTTCCATCGGAATTTTCGTCACAAAATTTTGAGATCTGGATCTCAAATTTTCCGACAACAAAATCCGTTGTCATAAATTCCGATCGTGTGTACACAATTCCAAAGCACAAAGTTCCACGCATGCTCGGAATCAAGCAGAAGAGCTGCACTGGCTATTGAACTTCATTTTTCTCGGCTCGTCGTTGTACATCACCGCGTTCTTGGCGATCGGAATTTCCGACAAGATTTGTGCGACCGTGTGTATGCAAGACAAGGTTGAGCCAACATCCGGCGGGAAAAAAATCCATGGATTTTGTTGTCGGAATGTCCGATCGTGTGTATGCGGCATAAGAGTGAAATAATGCCAGGTCCCATTGTTGCTGAGAGCAGAAACCGGCAACCCGTGCAGACTAGCCTGTCTTCATTTGACAGGTTGTCAGTGCATGTCATCTTTTCTCTGTTACATGTGTAAAGG
The DNA here is from genome assembly GCF_042186555.1 of Aquarana catesbeiana. NCBI lineage: Eukaryota > Metazoa > Chordata > Amphibia > Anura > Ranidae > Aquarana > Aquarana catesbeiana. The sequence continues at coordinate 33,709,020 of NC_133335.1, read as the reverse complement.
TTAAATGGCAGTTGAATTACCACAGATTGACAGCGGATATATATTATGACATCATTGTTGGCGGCAATAGAAAAAAACTTGCCCTATGTCAGGTAAGGGCTTAACAAGTACGACATCAAAGCAATGAATGATTTGCTGCGTCTACTGACGGGAACAGTAAAATCCTCCTATTTAAGGGACATTTTCTGTGCTCCAGGCTCTTTTTTGTGTTATCTAGGAGGAACAGACACACAAAACTATTTGTGACTGCAAAATATATTGTTACATTGATTCTTTGGGCATTTTTTTTTTGAGATTTTTATTTTTTTTAACTAGACTTTTTGTTGTATGTGATGCTGCACCCAAACAAAATTGACATCCTCTTTTTCCCGCAAATAGAGCTTTCTTTTGGTGGTATTTGATTGCATCTCCGACAATTTTGAAAAAAACACAATATTTTGTACTTTTTGCTATATTAAATATCCCCTCCTTTTATTTTTTTTTGTTAAAAAGCAAATTATTTCTCAGTTTAGGCCGAGATGTATTCTTCTACATATTTTTGGTAAAAAAAGATCGCAATAAGCCTATATTGATTGGTTTGCGCAAAAGTTATAGCGTCTACAAAATAGGGGATAGATTTATAGCATTTTTATTATTATTTATTTATTTTTACTAGTAATGGTGGTGATCTGCTATTTTTTTTTTTTTTTTTTTTTTTTTTATCGGGACAGCGACATTATGGCGGACACATTGGACACTTTTGACACATTTTTGGGACCATTGGCATTTATACAGCGATCAGTGCTATAAAAATGCACCGATTACTGTAAAAAATGTCACTGGCAGGGAAGGGGTTAACACTTGGGGTCAATCAAGGGGTTAACTGTGTTCCCTAGTGTGTGTTTCTAACTGTAGGGGGAGGGGACTGACCTAGAGGAAATGACTGATCGTGGTTCCTAGCTAATAGGAACTCACGATCTGTCACGCCTCACAGAACAGGGATTTGTGTGTTTACACACACTCGTCCCTGTTCTGCCTCTCGTGCCCGCGATCGCACGTGGCCGGCGGTCATCGTGATCATCAGCCACGAGCATCGGCACCCCCCCCTGCTGTGCAGTGGGCGCGTGGTTGCTATCCCGATCCCACGAGCCGACGTATAGCTACAATGGCTTGCGCCGACCTGCCGCAGTAAAATGACGGTGGCTGGTCAGAAAGCGGTTAAGGTCAACTATATGAACCCTGGCTTATCAGCAAAAAAGTGTGTGTATGTATATGTGTGTGTGTGTGTGTGTGTGTGTGTGTGTATATATGTGTATATATATATATATATATATATATATATATATATATATATATATATATATATATATAATGTATTTATATTTATACATACTCACATGGTTGAAGATTAATAGAGGCACATCTAAGTATGCAGACATCCGGGGTAAAGCTCTCGACATAGACCATCCTCCTCACCGCCATCAGTCTGCAATCGCGACCGGAAAGACTACCCTGCAGTAGAGCGATCTGAAAGCGAGGCTTGAACCGCACGTGGAGTGCAGAGTGGAAGGAATGACGTCGATGGCGGTGCGGTGGCCATACATGGATGGAAATTTGGCTGGTTCAGCAGCTAACTGTCAAATTTTGATTCGTGCGTATGGCCACTGTGGTTGAATAGATGTTGATCTACCGATCAACTTCTATACAACCACCCTGTCGGATTTAAAGAGGAGTTCCACCCAGGGGGGCCGTCAAAAAAAAAAAAAAAAAAAAATTAAAAGTCAGCAGCTACAAATACTGCAGCTGCTGACTTTTAATTGGACACTCACCTGTCCCTGGGTCCAGCGATGCGGGGGATCGCAGCCCGGCTCGTCCCCCCCCCTCCGCTCGTCGGCGCCGGCATTTCAACTGTGGGTGCCGGGCTGTGGATTCACAGCCTGGCGCCCACTGCGCATGTGTGCGCGGCGCCGCGCGCCGTGATTGGCCGCTCAATCACCTGGGACCTGTAATGGGTCCCAGATGATTGACAGGAGGGAGGGAGCAGAGCTGAGCCCTTCCTGTGCTGAGGGGGAAGTGATGTCACCAGCCCAGGCAAAGGAACAGGCAGCTACGAGGGACCACCTAGCAACAGGCATTTAGAGGTAAGTGAAAAAAAAAAAAAATATCCAAATGTTTTTTTTTTTTAGAATTTTTCCAGGTATTTTTGTTTTTTGGGTGGAACCCCACTTTAAGCCACCCGATCGGTCCTGCAGGCAATGACAGTGGGGAGGATATCTCGCTGGTTATACACAAAAAAAAAAAAAAAGACTCCTCTCTGGCCTGCTTTAGCCTTTAAAACGGAGGTCCAGCTGAAAAATTTTTTTTTAACAGTCAGCAGCTACAAACATTGTAGCTGCTGACTTTTAATAAGCACACTTACCTGTCCAGGGAGCCCGCGATGTCGGCCGCCCGAGGCCGATCCGTCCATCGGATTGGGTCCTGGCGCCGCCATTCGAACGAAGGGAACTTGCGGCTTCACTGCCGTTTCCTACTGCACATGCGCGAGTCGCGCGGCGCTTTGTGAATGGCCGGCTGTGTTCTGGGACCTGTGTGTGTCCCAGAACACAGCGCGCCCCATTCTGCAGAAGACAACGCGAGGAGGAGAAGAATGAAGATCACCGCGGAGTAGGAAGTGGCAGATTATGACGATCTGCCTAGCAACAGCCATTTCTGGTGACTAAAAAAAATATTTTTTTTCCATTTTTTTTTTTTCAGATTTTTAGGAGCATTTTTATGTAATTTTTTTTTTTTTTTTTTTTTTTTTTTTTTTTTTAAGGGTGGACCTCCGCTTTAACTTCTGAAAGCAGTCAGTGAGTGGGTCAGATTGTCTAATGTATTTTTCAATACAGAATATGTCCTCCTGACTTTTATATCAAAAATATTTTAGTGTGTAACAGGTGTTTTCATGTGATCTACAGAACACTGAATGATAATTGTATGAAAGCGGGTTGCAGTGCCTTAGAGCCATTGTTCTTTATAACCCTATTACTTTATAAATCATTAAAATAACTATAGACAGTCATCCCAGCTATGACATTTGCTTGGATTAAAAAATGATTTGGAGGATTAGATTGGCATGCTAATTGAGACCAAAACTTGTTATAACAGCCAAATGTTCGTGTTATACTAATAACAAGCTGTAACCTAGATGTAATTGTAATTATACCCACAATTGTAGTTTTTATTAGGTGCTTTAGGGTAAATCCACATTGATGCATCCTCTGTGCCCACATTCTGTCAGAAGCAGGAAAGTTCTAACCACAATTGAGGAAGTGGTGAAATGTTACGATGCCACGGACAACCAGGGCACATTTGTGTGATCTTGGTGCTTGTCTTCCTCAGACCTGTTAATTGATATAAATTTTGGTGTGAAAGGATTGAGGCTCCGTTCACACCGAGGAGTTTTTTGGGCATTTTTCTGCTCTAAACCTCAGCTCTAAAAACGCCCAACAAGACAAATCCTATTCATTTCATTGGCCCCCTGTTCACATCTGAACGTTCTGCCACCTTAAGCAAAACGCCCGCCGCTAAAAAAAGTACATGAGCTTCTTTTTTGGCAGATTACAGGCGTTTTTCATTCTTTTTACATTGGTGACCTTTTAAAGCTGTACAAAATCGGGTGACTTTCTGCCTGAAAACAATACGCTCATGTATGAACGGAGCCTAAGGCTGCATTCACACCTGAGTGTTTTCATCATGTAAAACGCCCAAAAAAATTCCTGAACAACGCCCAACGTGCAGAATCTGAGCGTTTTGTCACCTGAAGCAAAACACCTGAAAAATGCCTTAGGCCCCTTTTCACACGACTTGGGACTGCAAAGTCATATGACAAATCCTTCCCCATGATTTCCAATGACTACCATTCATATTAGTACGATTTAAAAGTAGTCTCTGCACTACTTTGGTCCGACTTCGATGCGATTTACAGGGGCATTCCCTGAAATCGCGCGGCTTTGAAGTCGCACAAGTGTGAAAGAGGCCTTAGACCCCATACACACTATTAGATTTTCTTCAGATTTTTGTCTTCAGATTTACCAAAACCATATTATATGAGGTCAAACCCTAAGAGTTTCAATTTGTATGAAATCAGGAAGGTCCTTGCACTACATGGTTTTGGTAAATGTGAAGACAAAAATCTGCAGAAAATCTAATAGTGTGTATGGGATCTATGGCCTCTTTCACACTTGTGCGACTTCAAAGTCGCGTGATAGTGTGATGGGGCTTTAAGCTCAAAAAAAGAACATGAGCTTCTTTGGGGCAGAGTACAGGCATTTTTCTGCTTTTTTTACATTGGTGACCTGTACAAGACTGCGTGATTTGAAACACTCAGATGTATAGGCGTAAAACTTTTTACCAAGATTTTTGCTGTGTTTTTTCCGCAATTTTGTACAGGTCAAAATCATGGCAAAAAAGCAGAAAAACGCCTGCAATCTGCCCCAAAGAAGCTTGTGTTCTTTTTTGAGCCATTTTTCAGGCGTTTTTCTTCAGGTGACAAAACGCTCAGATGTGAACAGGTGCCATTGAAATGAATGGTATTTTGCTTGTTGGGTGTTTTTTTTTCAGGCGTTTTTACGAGCGTTTTATGAGCTGAAAACACTCAGGTGTGAATACAGCCTAGGAAATATATTGGATGCGATAACAAACAAAATAGGACATCGAAGCACATTTCCAGTAATCCAGTGTCAGAAACCATGAAATCAGACCGAGACAGAAGTACAGTTAAATCACACTTGTTTAATAATAAAAGTAAAAAGAACAAACGCAGTCAAAACATAGCCAAAGTTCAGTAACCGGAATGGATAGTCAGCCAAGCCAGAAGGTCAGGGATCAAAGTAGTGGAACAGCAAGCAGGATCTGGAGCCAGAAGGAATGTCACTAAAGCCAGTCTTTAAACAGGAACGCAGGCGATAGTTTCCTGTGATGTTGACCAAGGCGAAGGCAGAGCTCCTCTGAACTGGACGGCTTAAGTAGGCAGGACTGACGAGCAGGATCATCAACAGCTGAGTAACTGTGGAGAGAGATGGGAGCTGGCAATTAGCCAAAAGCTGAGTGCCCAGCTCAGAGAAGGAAGGGCTGAGCCCAGCCTTGACATCTAGTTGCTTTCATTTAACAAAGGATTTAGAATAGTTTTGTGCATCTAAATAGTGGCATAATCTGCGCTCAGGTTATCACAAAAACAAAATGCAACAAAAAGTCCCAGGTCCCGATCTCCAATATATTAAACAAGGGAGGGTAATCCTGCAGCTTCCTTCACAGATCCGGGCTGATCCAACCAAAGTTCAAAGACAAGAAAACAGGAGCATAGGATCCCATTAAAAACCAAAGTAACATTTATTGATACTATGAAAAAAGCACACTTCCAATAAGGCAATTGTACGTCAGCAAGGGGTGTAGAAACTGAGCTGTACGCAGCTCATGATCCCAAAGCCGGCTACCAGGGACCTGCACTGTGTAATCATAAAAATCTGCTAATACCATCGACCACCACCACAGTTCAAACCAGGCTTAGATTTATGTCTGACTAGAGGAGGGGTAGCAACGCGTTTCGAAGGTAATCCCTTCTTTGTCAAACCTGCCCCTCTCATTGTAATGGAAGGTTTTTATAGAATCAGGGTGGAAGCTGTACACAATCCTGATATGAGATGAAACCTAAATGTGAAACAAATGTGGTGCTCTAAGCCACCTGTGCAACATCAATAATATAATATACACCAAGGTCCATGTGCAGTATTATTGCACATGGACCTGGGTGTAGATTATTGCTGTTGCACAGGAGGAATAGCACATCACATTTATTTCCTACTTTGTGCATCTGCAATCCTGGATAGCTGACTGTAACGCTGTTGCAAACTTTTGCAATAATTTTATCATTGCAAAACACGTACACGGGCATTTTAAAAATTTTTTTTAATATCAGCAAAGTGCTACTTTTTTTTTAAAACAAGCTGCTTCTTTTAAATGACTCAAGCTGCAGTGAAACAGTATCTGTTTTTTGTGAAATGTATCACTGCTCCTGGGTTTTTGTTTTGTTTTTTTTTTAATTGTGTTGTATTATCTTGCTCTGTAGCAATTGTATTTAAGGAGAGCTGTTTCTACCAATGTGTTGCGATATACATCCCTTGGGAAAAGAAAAGTTGTGCCTTCGCCTATACAGATAAATGGATGCCTTTTAAAAATGTAAAACATTTTGTTGCTGTTTTCAATTTCTTCCACTGAAGGCAAGCTGTTACAGGTAAAAAAAAAAAAAAAAAAAAAAAACAGAAGAGTGACATTTTAGGCTTTGTTTTGTTTCAGTGTAACATGGTTCAACTTGTACCTGTGCTTTTTAATTTTTTTTTTTTTTATATTATTAGGGCTCTTATGGTGTTTTTCCAAGAAAAGTATAGGGGCTTGTTAACATTGGTATGGTTTTCCCCATAGTGCCTGCTAAAAAGAGGGCCTCCCGCCTTGCTCCGATGCCCTCCGCCGCTTACCGGAGCCATTGGCGGAGGCGATCGGATTTTCACCCTTGCTGGGCATGGAGACGAGTGAGGGAAAGAGGGCCCCCACCCGTCTCCATAACATTGCAGGGCGGTAGCGACGTCAGTCAAAGCATCACTTCCGCCCATAGCTCTTGAAGGGACATTTTTTTTTTTTATATTTTTTTTTTTTTTTTTTTTATGACAAATTTTTTTTATTTAATTTTTTTTTTTTTTTTTTGCATTTAAGTGTAAATATGAGATCTGAGGTCTTTTTGACCCCAGTTTAGATATTTAAAAGGTTCTGTCATGTTTTTTTTTCTATTACAAGGGATGTTTACATTCCTTATAATAGGAATAAAAGTGACAATTTTTTATTTTTAAAATAAATAAGATTTTTTTTTTTTTTCTTAAACGCGCCCCGTGTGCAGAAGCGAACGCATATGAAAACGGTGTTCAAACCACACATGTGAGGTATCGCTGCGATCGGTAGAGCGAGAGCAATAATTCTAGCCCTAGACCTCCTCTGTAACTTAAAACATGCAACCTGTAGAATTTTTTTAAACGTCGCCTATGGAGATTTTTAAGGGTAAAAGTTTGTCGCCATTGCACGAGCGGGCGCAATTTTGAAGCGTGACATGTTGGGTATCAATTTACTCGGCATAATAATATCTTTCACAATGTAAGAAAAAATTGGGCTAACTTTACTGTTGTCTTATTTTTTTAATTAAAAAAAAGTGTATTTTTTCCAAAAAAAAGTGCGCTTGTAAGACCGCTGCACAAATACGGTGTGACAAAAAGTATTGCAACGACCGCCATTTTATTCTCTAGGGTGTTAGAAAAAAATGTATAATGTTTGGGTGTTCTAAGTAATTTTCTAGCAAAAAAAAATGTTTTTAACTTGTAAAAAACACATCTCAAAAAGAGGCTCGGTCCCTAAGTGGTTAAAAGGACAGACTAATTTGCTAAGTATGTGCATGGCACCATTACTTGTTTCAACCCTCCTCCACTCCCCAAATTCCTTTTTATTGCTTTTCTTTCAGAGAGATCAGATACAGTGTAAAATCCCCTTACAGGCTTGTCAACCCTCCCCCACTACCATTCCTATTGACGGTCTTTGTTGACATCCTCACACATTAAAATGAAAACCAATTTCCTCATCCACACATTCGATATGAATGCGTTAGTCTCTCCCCCCCCCCCCCCCCCCCGTGTTGCTGCAGATTGGCTGATTGCCAACAAGCGAAAATTGTCAACAAGCTAGTTCTATCGATCAACTTCCAATGACTATCAGCAGCCATACATAGATCGAAATTCAGCTGGTCCTGCCGAACTGGGTGCATTTTGATCCATGTATGTCCAGCTTATTTGTACGTATTTATTGGTAGATGTCTAAATACTGATACAATGTAATGTACATAATGCAAGATATAGAGCTGCACCTACCAAATAGATATAAACATTATTGACAAAGCAATAGATATCTTTTTAATAGTATTTGCCAAATTAACTTAGCTACATTATCTGGTGTATAATATAACCAGAATGTACATCAAATTTAAAACTACTTATCCAATAAGCTGTGGGCTGCAAATACTAATTATTTCCAGTATTTCAAAGACGAATGTTGTGGTGTTTTTCCATTTTAGGACAAAAAATTTTTGGGCATAATTTATGCCACCGCCACCACAATCTAACCATTATGTAAACATGGCAGTATATATAGAAGAATTTATGGCCAGGCTGCTGTGCTTGACTTGGACATGTGTTTGTGAATGAAGATATGTAGTAGGTCAGCAGGACAGATGCACACTGCAGGCACAGCTTATCTATTGCTGGAACCGTGCTATCAGAATAGGTTTTTCAAAAAAGTACATTATTGGACATAACTCCCAGAGTTAATAAGATTAATTCTACCATCTTTGCCATGTTTAAAGCCTGGTACACAGGATGAGATTATCGGACGAATGATTGTCCCTTTTTTTCTTTTAAATTTAAATTTGGAGGTGATGTATTGTATTTTTGGACGAAAGCTGTATTGATTAAACAAAAATTGTACAATCTGGCATCGTACGCAATGGTGTTACTAGGGGGGGCAGAAAGGGCCCTGACCCCCCCAACATTATGCTGTGCCTCCCAATTAAAAAAAAAATTTTTTTTTTTTACAAAAAGGCAGTGTCTTTTTGTTTGCATTTGTAGTGGAGTAACACAGTCTCTATTGAGAGGGAGAGCATCCCCAGTCAGCTCCTGCGGGTGATTCCTTCCCCCTCCCCTCTACTCGCTGACACTGTAATGCGAGCGCTCACACCACCACCGCCCGATCTGTTCCTTCCCCTGCATCCTCAGGGGAAGAGCGAGTTGCAGGAAGGACTCCACCAGGACTCTCAGTTACTGAAAAAACAGACTGATTTCTCCCGTCCTTAGGGCAGAAGAACCAGCCTGTAAATTCCAAGAGATGCCAGACCAGCGCTGTCAATAGCAGGGGCAGGACAGCAGGAGGAGGCTGGGGAACCCCACAGTGGCAGAACACCAGGGCCTGGAGGCAAGACAACCTTTCCAACCCTGATAGTTCTCCCACTGCTTTGGACCCTTATATTTTCTTGGTATGCTGGTGACAAATATCTCTTAACATTTTTTGTTTTTCAATGAGGTTTATGTATGGAGTATTTTACCAGCGCTGTTACCCTGTACTTATTATGCATTATGTTTTTAACATGGAAGGTCCACTAGTGAGGTGCGGTGTGGTATCCTGATTCTCCCGAGCTCCGTCCTGGATTGGTAGTTTTTCTTTCAATGGATCGATAGATTTACAGTAACTCAGCAATGCGGCGCTCACCGCTATGGTTAGAACTGCTGCGTATAAGTAATAGAGAAGTGTAGCCCATTATAAACCAGTCCGCGATCTCAGGCAAAATGGCCGCCCTTAGTGTATTTAAGCCATAGAGCACCCGTCCAATCATATCCCCCTGATGAAGACACATGACCCCTGTGTCGAACACGCGTAGGGGAGGGGCCAGGACGGAGTGAGCAGCATAGAGCACAGCTGGGAGAATCGTATACCCCACAGCACGCCGGTCGGCGTTTTTTTAAGAAGCTTGTAATGTATGGTGCACTCACACACCAAGGAAATGTGAGTACCCCTTTGTGGGGAGTGGGTTTTGTTATAATAAAGACACTTTGACGGAATTACACTATATAGTCTCTCTTTACATTTATGGTACGGTGCTTATGGAGCCACATTGATCCAGGTTGGAGACCGCATCTAGCTTGCTAAACAGAGCCCGGGGGTGGCTCCACAGAGTGTTTTGACACAGCTAAAAACTGTGTCACGCTCTAAGGTGAGCGCAACCATTTTGGGGGGGTCACCGAGGCACACCGTGGCATGTTTTGTGGCACTTGGACTGAGCACGCTGGATGATTTGGACATTTAATGTTTTCTTTGGACACTAATATACACATTACCTTCTGGATATTCTGAACATTGTTATATGCATTTTTTTTGGGCGAGACCTCCACAGATTTAATTAATTTATTTAAGGTTCACTTGGCACTTTAATGTAATTTACTTTCTGATTACAACAGAGTATATGCATGTTGCACTTTATATGAATTATTGCATGTTTTTTATTAACTTATACATGCATTATAGGCACAGTATATGTATGTGTTGACTTCTTGATTACATGTTGGAATATTTATTTACTTATATGCACATTGCACTTATGAGGAATTATGTGTAAACATATATATATTTCTCTCTTATAAGTTTTTTGGTATTATAATCATGCTGGATAGTTTATATGATATATACTTGAGCGCAGCGCATCCTTGTTTGTTTTACATTTGATTTGCACGGCCATGAATACGTGATCTGCGTTTGCTGCTAGGTATTCACATTCTTGTTTGGTTTTTTTCTGGGCACTGGATTATTGTGGCTCGCAAGACTTTTTGCCTTTATTCTTGACATATATCTCTTGTTTCCTGTCACCCTGGGGGGGCCCCAATAAAGTAGGAAGGGAGCTCACTGTGGAACATGTGAAAGGGCCATTGTGGGATCGTAGTAAAGGGCCCCAGGAGATAGATAGATAGATATAGATATATATATCTATATCTATATCTATATATATCGATATCGTTTTATAGTTGCCCCCCTACTTTTGTCCCTGCCCCCCCATGTGTCCCCCCTAAATATAAAAGCTGGAGACGCCACTGATCGTACAAGAAAACATTTTCATATTTGTCCCTTCAGATAATTTTGAAGGGACAAATACGAGTACTAACGATCAGATTATCGTACGATCTCTTCAAAAGCAGTATTTTTCTTATGATTTTCTGATCGTTTGTACTAGGCTTATAAGATGTCCTCTGGGATCAGGGTGGCAAAAGTGAGCCAGCCAAGTCACTGTGTGGGGTTGAAATTGCGATTGAAAGCAAAAAATGCTGCCTTTAATTTTACTACAAATGTTCACTTTTTTTTTTCTTAAAAAAATTTGTTTTCATCAGATCTTGTTTCATAAATGTTCTTTTTTTGTAATAGCACAATTTTCATGATTTATATGAAAATGAATAATGTACATTAAAATTGGCTGTATTAAACTTTAAAAAATACTGTGAGTGCACCAATCATTTTAAACCAAACTTGGACTAAAAGGTTCAATATAGATGCCATTTTTATGATCTTTACATGAATTATTCCAATATAAATCATACAAACGGTGCTAGCAGAAATGCAAGGAGAACTAATAGCGTCAGCAATAACAATTTCTAGCTAAATCCATTTCCAGCCAACATAAGGGGGGAGGAGTTCTGTAGTCCAGCAGGGGGAAACTTGGGACAGGGTTGAAAACGCAGTTTGGGATTTCGGTGCGGCAGAGGCAGTGTTATCATCTCACTTTAGTTCACTAGGAGTTTAATGGATTTGTGCAGGATAAACAGACATTTTTCTGTACTTGCGGCTTTTAAAAGGATAAAACATGGAGAACTGTGTGTGTGTGTGTGTGTGTGTGTGTGTGTTTATATATGTATATATACAGTCAGGTCCATAAATATTAGGACATCGACACAATTCTAATCTTTTTGGCTCTATACACCACCACAATGGATTTGAAATGAAACGTAAAGATCACGCCCTTCTTCAAAACATGGTGCTTATAAATGATGACCTACATGTACAAATACATCTGCATACTATTAAAAAATCAACCAGCCTGTCTGGAATCAATCAATCACTGGATCTGAAACACATTATAGTAAAAGTCCAAAATCTATTATACAAAAAGGATCCTGGATCGAAAAAAAAACAGGTTTGACTGCTTTCCACACTTCACAGAATATATCAATTGATCAAACTCCTGAATAATATAAATAATAAACAAGAAAATAACAATAATGATAATATTGATAATAGGAAGAAGAATGCTACATACACACATGCACATATGTGATAAAGTGCAATCGATCAAAATTTACACGCATGATTTATGACCAAAAAAATAACATGACTTAAAACAAGAAAAAATAGGAAAAAAGTAGAAAAAATATATACAATAACCAAGAAAAGCAACATTAAAGAAAACCAAAAAATAACATGACATAAAACAAGAAAAAATAAGAAAAAAGTAAGAAAAAATAATATATACAATAACCAAGAAAAGCAACATTAAAGAAATTAAATTAAAATAATAATTAAATTAAATAAATAAATACAGATCAAAATCTGAATTTAACCCCTTAGGTTGAAGGGTATCAAGCCGATGTATCCAATGGACTTCTTTCTTCTTAAGCTCTAATTCTTTATTACCACCCTGTCTATTTCTTGAAACCCCGTCAATCACCATGAATCTAAGTTGGGAGACTGTATGACCCTTATCTACAAAATGTCTCGATAAAGGCAGATTTTCCAGTTTGTCCCTGATGGAGTACTTATGTCTCGCAATGCGATCCTTTATTTTCTGTGTGGTTTCCCCACATAGAGGAGACCACACAGACATTTAATAATATAGAAAACATAGGTGGACTGACAGGTATAGTAATTTCTAATAGATATATCATAGCCCTTTTTGTGGATGAGAAAAACCATTTGCGTTTCATCATGCTAGAACATTTTTTTGCACAGATGTAATCAAATATTAGCATTACTTTTTACATTTTTTTTTTATTTGCGTTTTCTTGTTTTGTAAACATTTTCTGTCTTATAATGGCGTATGGGACGGCCATCATTTATGCCACCAGGTAGAAGTAAACTTGCAGGTACTTGCCTCTAGCCCTAAGCAAGCCACACCTAATGGTAATACCAAGCAGTACTGTCTGATGACAAAAAGTAGCCTTAAGGTTCTGAGAATAAGTTATCATTTCTAAGAAAGCAGAAATTGTTGCAACAAATAAAATATGAGTCTTAGGAACCGTGACTCATATAGTGGCATCCAAAGTCATTCTATTTTAGGTGAAGAGAGCCTTAAGGCAGCCCATAAACCGGTTAATATAATGACCATTTCTATATAGTCTTTTTGTCTACAGCAACTCATGAACAGATGTCCCATTCTAAGGCCTCATGTACACTGCTGCTGGTAAATGGACCAAAGAAATTCCCAACTGCCCCTGAACTCTCCTCTGTTATCTTATCAGTACATGTACACAGGTTCGTTGATGCCCCGTACACACGAGCGTAATTTCCGTCGGAAAAATCTTGGATGGTTTTTCTGACGGAATTCCGCTCAAGCTTGCCTTGCATACACACGGTCATACAAAAGTTCGCTGAACTTTTGACCGTCAAGAACGCGGTGACTTACAACACTACGACGAGCTGAGAAAATGAAGTTCAATGCTTCCGAGCATGTGTCGAATTGTTTCCGAGCATGCGTAGGAATTTTGCGCGTCGGAATTGGTACAGACGATCAGAATTTCCGTTCAGAACTTTTTCCGACTGAAAAATTGAGAACATGCTCTCAATCTTTTGCTGGCTGGGATTCCACCAGCAAAAGTCCGATGGAGCATACACACGGTCGCATTTTCGGACCAAAAGCTCACATGGGACTTTTGCTGGTGGGAATTTCCGCTCGTGTGTACGGGGCATTATAGTAGTTTCTAGGCAGTTACGTTTAGAGGATTTTTTTGGAACCCAAATAAATGCGTTCAGAAGATGTGTTTAGAGGCATTTCAAACGCCAAATGTGGCTACCCACGTTTAGGCACGTTTTTTTCATCTAGTAGCGTTTTTAAAGGGAAACATTTTATTCATTACTTTTGAGCCTGGAA